>NC_091433.1:55934415-56072286 GCF_964237555.1 Oryctolagus cuniculus
TGTCAGTAACCTTTATTGTCACCACTGCGTGAAATAATCATAACTGTAACTGAGGAAATAGGTAACCATAGTCTCTCCTTCCACTGCAAGGGCTTAAAAACTAATTAATATACCTTCAAGGAGTTAAAATGCCCCATTTAAAAAGGCACTCACTTGGCCACCTCCAGGATTGGAATAGTACTCCAGGGCAATAAGGACCACTGAGGCATTAGATTAGCCAAAAATTCAGGATTTGCACCTGTTACATCTAGAACAGCCTTCCATGCCCACAGGGAAAAAGAAGACAGGAACACGTATGGTTTCAGGGACTCTAAAACAATTTATCTTAAATGCCCACCTGGAATCCATGCCCTGTGCAGCTGTCTGCCCCAAAGTGCAGGATACTGGTTTCCTCTTCCCAATTGTTCTTGGCCTCAGCATCATAAGAGTGATGGACAGGGGCGTGGGGATGGCTTCACAATGGAGATCGCTGCTGGCATTGTGTCCTTGTTAGAGAGGAAATGGGGGGAGGGGGGAATCTCCCCCAATCAACTCCCAAACCACAACTGCCTCTCCCCACAGCCCTGCACACTCTCCTTCCTTGCTCCCTGGCTTTGTCTGTTCTATCTCACCCCTCCTCCTCTTGCAAGTCTCTCAAGTCTAAACGCTAAAGTATTTTCTCTGGAGTGTAAGCAAGCAGTCACCGGACAGCCTCTCTATAGATGAGAAGAAAGTCCTTGACACCATGAAGCAACTACTGGCAAAGGGCTGGGAAGTGGATGCACAAATAAGAATGTTTAGGAGCAGGAGCTCTTGGGGCTTTGCTTCCAGAGGTTGACAGAGGGTTTTGGGGGAGCCTCCCACTTAGTCATCCCCCAGCTTAGAGGTAGGTGGTCCCTTCTGCTCATGGACAGACTCCATGGCCCTGACAAGTGGAGAAATGGTGGAGGTGGCACCTGGAAATTAACAAAAAAGTTAATCCCCAATAAGCCCGAGAGTTGTCCTTGCCCCAGTCTGAAGGGGAAACTTTGGGCTCAGTTTAGATGGTGTTGGCAGAAACTCAAGTCCAGGGATTGAATTTGAAAATTCTTAAACCCTAGTGGGTGGGGAGGACTGAAAAGTGACACTTGAGGCATATATGTTTAGTAGATGCTGGGCTCCTTTGGCTGAATCCTGGTAACTCACTTTCCCTGGATGTTCTGGAGGAAAAAGTATGTGGGCATTACATCTTAAGATGATGTCCAAATCTTCAAGCCCTTTGAATGGGATTTCCCATCACCTTGGCCATCCTCTAGGAGTGCTTGTCCGAGTTTTTTGGAAGGCAGTTCTCCTTTGTCTCTCCCAGGATACCTGAGGAGCTGGCCTGGGCTGTAAGATGCAGAGATCTATGGCTCTGGCCAGGGCTGTGCTCTTTACTCCTAAATTTCCTTGCAAGCACACAGGGGTTAGAAATGCCCTCCCTATAGTTTGTAAAGATTAGACAATAAGCAGCCAGTAAAATGCTTGATACTTAAAAGGCACTAATTAAAAGTTAGTTTCTTCCCTCATGTCCTGGAGGTAGGAGGTGGCAGATTTTATTACTGTTCTTGATGGGAGAACTGAGAGGTTGTGGAGGACCAGCCCTTGAATTCCCAGATCGAAGCCCCAAGTCACCAGGTGAGGGCAAGGTCAGAGGTGCCTAGTGTGCCATCCAGGGCCCTATCCACTGTAACTGAGCTCTAACTCATTCCTGCGTTACTCCCCCAGGTTTGCTAAGTAGCCTTAGTAACTCTGAGAAGCTGCATGGCAGCAGTGGGGGCAGGGGGAGAGGAGAGCATCTTGTTCTGCAGCCTCAGGCTTCAGTGCCCAAATGCTACTCACCAAGCCTGATGCCCATGAAGGGAAGGCCACAAGGTGGTGCTAATTAAGAACCCTATTTCTTGCACGAAAATCAGAAACATAGCTCTGTTCTTTTAAAAATCACCAGTCTAACTTCACACTATTACCAAAGGCCAGATCTGTCCCCAAGTCCTTTCTTCCCATTCTATCCCCTTGAAAGAATGCTCTCAGATCTCCTCCCCACCTGAGAGTTCTCACTCAGCCACTACCAATACCTTACCAGGCCCTGGAGAAAAGAGGAAGAAAAAAGTTGACAGCTCCTCACTATGAGAGGGCAATCTTTCTCATCACCAGAAAGAGGACAAGGTGGCGCGGTCTGGGAGGGCTGGCTTGGTGCATGGAAGTATTTAGCAGGTTCAATACCATTACTGCCTAACAGGGTGTGAAAAGTAATATGAATGTAAAATACTGTGGGAAAATGGAGAGTTTCCAAGGCAGGCACTGAGGTCTCCCGGCTGCCTAGCCTGGAAGTTCTAGAATTCCTGCTGCCCGGTACTACCTCCTGCTACTACTAGTAGCAGGAGGCCCTGCTACTAGCTACGGATGCAGAGGGAAAGTGGGGGAGAGGGGAGAGAAGATGGGGGAGGTGCAGGTACCCACAGAGAGGAAGGTCAGAGGAGATGGGGCCCCAGCAGCAGCACATGGGACAAACCTCAACACAGCTTTGCTGGCTCCCTCCTGCTAGCTGCCAACGTTGACACAAGATGCCTTCTTACAACCTACCCCGATCTTGTCTAAAAGTACACAGCAAGATTTAAAGTGAAGTAAAATAGCGATTATGTCCAAAGATTGAAAACACTTTACTAATTTTATCAAGTAACCTATCAACTGCTCAGGAAAAGATGACAAGAGGTAGGTCGGTGCTTCTGCAGGAGGTGGGGGTGGGGTGCCAACGTCCTCGATGCACGGAAATTTCCCCAATCAACTCCAGATTTACAGCGCACAAACGTCAAACATACCCACACCGTGCCCTGCAGACAAGTATTCCTCGCTGTCTGGCCCTACCCTTGTAACTCCCACAAAAAGATCAGACTTTTCCACCTTCCGGGCCTCCGCAATCCCTTGTCGCAGGCAATAGGGGGAGCCAGACCACTGGCCGCCCTCATCCCCCTTCGCGTCCCAGAGACTTCTCTTCAGGCCCGGGCTTCGCAGAAAGGCCGCGGAGAAAGCCCAGGGCCCAGATCTCCCCCAGCTGCGATGGATGGAGCTAGGTCTCCCCACGCTACCCCCAGCGCCCTGCAGCCTGCTCCCTACCCCGCTGGGTTTTGGACGGCGCTGCCACCTCCTTCCCGACGTGGATGCACCCTGCGGCCGCCGAGTGACCACTCAGAACCCTGGCTGGGCCGGGCCGACGGGAAAGGCATTGGCGGCCCGGGGAGCAGAGCTTGGAACGCTGGCTCTCAGGACGGGTGCCTCTGCATTCCTTTGGCATGTTGTCACTTTGGAAACGCTTGTCCCCGCACTCACATTTTCTGCTTACATGGCCCGTTGAGGAAACCCGACGCCGGTTTCTCTCATTAGAACACTACCCTCAACCTCACCGCTTCGGGAGCAGCTGGGCACTGCTGGTCCCGGGTTTGAAAAACCGACTTCACAGCGTAGCTTTCTACTTCTTGTGTACTAAGGAGGATTCGAACATTGGTGGCCGCGATCACTCTGATTTTCTCAAGCAAATAACCCAATGTGCTCATCCTCAAAGTTCCAGGACCTGCTTTTGCGGGGGACACCGGAGAAAGAAGGGTGTGTGTGTATGTCCACGTACGCACAGGACGGAGGACGAGAAAGCAGCGCAGGAGTTGGCAGGCCGCGTCCACCACCAGAAGGCTCGCGCGGGTCCTGAGACTCGCTCCGGCTTCTGCGCCGGGGCCGCAATCTCTCGGGCTGCGCCTGGCGCTCCCAGTCGCGCAGGGCACGAAGGATGCACGCGAAGGAGCCGGGCCGGCGGCTGCCGGACTTCGGAGGGGCTGACCTCGCCGCCTCTCCCCCGGGCTCTGCGCCCCCTCTGGGCCCCGCGCCCGGGACCTGCCTCCTTTCTTTCCTTCCTTCCCAGTGAGCTCACTTCCTCCCCACGCCGTTCCCTTCCGTCGGCCGTCAGAGCCTCCAGGCCAGCCGCGGCTTTCTGGGCGCGCGAGGACTCCCGGCCCGGGGCTTCCTCCGCGCCCCGCCCCCGCCCCCTACCCGGGGCGCTTCCTGGGGAGACGCCGGGAGCTGCGCAAGGTTCCGCCCGCGGGACAGGGGAAATGGAAATCTCAGCTCGGAGGATAAAGGGCTTCGTTCGCGGCCAGATTCCTAACGAGCGCGGGTTGGAAGCACGCAGGCCTAAGCGTTTCATCCAGAGGGGCCCTGGGCTCGGCCCAGCGCCTGTGTCCCTTTCCTTGCTTCCTTCTTTCTCTCCCGCCCTGTTCCTCGCTGTAGTTCACGCGTGTATTAAAAATTCATATGCGGCCGCATTTAAAAAGCAATTCCGAATTTTAAGGCCGGCAGCAGTAGAGGGAGAGTTACAAATAGGATTGGATTTAATTAGCTGGTAATGCTCCTCTCTTGCCCTATAATTAAACAGAGATTCGAGGGGCGCTTCAGGGCCCACAAGTGATTATTACAAGCATATTTTACATTTACATTAAAACTGTGTCCCCGGGGTGTAATCCAGGATCTGGCTCCATTTATTCGGAGTGAGCACTGAGGCCAGAACACTGCTGGCCAGCAATGGGAGCATGTTTGTGAGAGCCGGTGTTCGGCTTCCTTGGACAGACTTGAATTTCTGTCCTGCTTTTGAAGCCTAGGAAAGGCAGCTGGTGGCTCCGAGGTCACCTGGTGCGGCCACAGCACCTGCAACCTTGGACCTCACCGAGCACAGCCCTTTCTCCCGCCCCCAATTTTTAAAACATAAATGCTGGCAAAATCCAGAGCTACTACGGCCACACTCAGAAGCACATCCGGGCAGCCCTGGACATCCGGAAACCCGTTTCGTAGCTCATAGTCTCTCCAGTCCTGCGTTTTCCTGTTGCCGAGGTCATAGCGACGACCTCGCAACCTCCCTCCCCTGAGATTCCGGGAAACCCACACGAGTCTTCCCACCGGGCTGCCATCTCTTCTCGGTCAAGTACGCCGCCCGCCCGGCACTGGGTAACCTGCGCGCTCACCTTGGCACCCCGCAGCACTGTTGTCTTTCCCATCCATCCTGCTTCCGCTGCCCTGCAGTCTCCAGGCTCGAAGCGCAAGCCCCTTTGGTCACCAGATCAATGAGCGCTTTTCGTGGGAGCTGCTTTCTTTCCAGAAACGCTGTTCTGCCTCCCCGTGGAAAGAAGAATCTCCCTCTCGCTGGCTTCAAAAATAATAACCAAGACAAAGTATCTGTGCTGTGAGAGCACGGCCCCTAACAAGGGCTTTGGAGTGGAGACAGTCAGGAAACGCTGGAGATGGGCCTGCTGAGTTAACCGACCCCAGATTGTCCTTTCTCTACTTTTCCTGCCTGTCCCTCTACACCACACCGTTTGTAGAGGTTTCTGTTGCAACTTCCTCTTTGTTTACCGTCTTTATCCTCCTTGAACAAGAGCTAGTTACGGAAGGAGAGGAGAGGAACCCGCCACCCCTAGTTTTAGTAATCAGTGGTACTTGCAGTTAAGACCCTGCTTGGGACACCTGCATCCCACATTGGAGTACTTGGGTTGGAGTCCTAGCTCCACTTTTGATCTAGCTTCCTGCTAAATGCACGAAAGTACCAAGTACTTGGGTCCCTGTCATCTACACGAGACACCAGGATTGAGTTCACAGCTCCTGGCTACTAGCCTAGCCCTGGCTGCTGTTCCAGGTATTTGGAGAATGAACTAGTGGATGAAGCCTCTCTTTCTCTCCCTCCCTCTTTCTCCCCCCATCACCTCTAAAATTTTACAAAGAATTCCTTCCTGTAATATTCCTTTTATATTCTGTGCCAACATGCAGAACAGAAGATTTTAAACTTCTGAGTGTGACCTCTTTGGTTCCTCCCAGACCATCATTCTCTTTTGGAAATGTAGAGACCCTCAGGGTAGTCAGTACTGGGGACAAGTCCACTCATGGTCACATATTCATTAGCACCCTTAATCCCAATCACAGCACCAGCCTCAGACTCACTGACCCTGCCAATTCAAACACTGCTAGTGAAACCCATAAAACTGGCCAGGAGGCTGGCCAACATGTGCACACATTAATTAGAATTATGTGGGCCGTTGGCTTCCAAACTGATGAACAGCTCCAGGGCTGCAGGGGGCAGAGGCTTTGGGGGTCCTTTTCACCCACAAAATGCCCTTTGGTCCTACCAAGCATCAATCGAACACAGTGGGTGATCTGAAAGTCAGCCCCCTTAGGAAGGTGGCTTAACCTCAGTAACTAAGGCTAAAACCTAGCTGTCCCTAAGAGGGACTGGCAAAAATCTGTTCAGGGGAGGAAACGAGAATCAGCAGTGAGCTTTTGTTTTTATTACTGCAGCTAGTATTATGAGACAGCAGTGACAAGGAGCCCAAGGTGGAAGAAGAAAAAGTTTTGGTATTAATAGAAACATGGATACTTAGCAACATACTCCTCCCCGCCCCCAACACACACACGTGCACAAGAACACACATGCACACAGAGATACACACACATACAATCCTGGCTGTAGTCCACACAGAAACTATAAATGTTTCTGACACCATTTGCAAGGATAAAGAAAAGTGTGATGAGGAGGAGTGTAGACTTGAGTCAATATAACAGAAACTCTGGTCAGGTATAAGAAATACAGAACATCCCATCCCAGGCAGTAGAACTGCCCTAGCACTGGCAAGCAGCCCTGGGCATGGCACTTTTCCTACAAAGTGTGTTCTCTCCTCCATCCATATCTTCAGCGTCAGTCACTCAATAGGTTACACTGCGGAGCAAGACCCCAAAGGACCACACCAAGGGGAGCAATCACCTCTGGCTCTATCTTCACCTCTTGTTGAATTGTAAAGGCTGAAATGCTAGAGGATATCAAGTGTACATATTACTTAATTAGACTGCAGCATTCATATTTGTTATTTTATTATAAATGTGTATTTCTCTATGCCTGCTCATTCACTAACAACCCACAGAAATTATGCACAAACCGGAATGGCAAAATCTTTGTGATAGTAGGAGAAAACTTATTCATTATTTATTTGATGTATAAAAATTTAATCCTTTTTCATTTGTTAGAGGAAGGAACACATCAAAGAATGAGAAGCCACATCCTACATTTCTAGATGACCCCAATGTTTCTCCTGGCTTCTCTTTCTCCCCTCCCCACCCCCTTTCCTTATTCTTTGACTTCAGACAGTCCAATGTGGAGCCCTTAGGGATCATTTGTTCTGCATGTGCCCCTGTCTTCTCTTTCCCATGTATTTTAAATTACATTCAGGAGCCTCCTCACACCCCGACCAGATTGTATTTGGTGTGAACCCCTTCAAAGCTTCCCAGGAGCTCATCAAGCCACCCAGCAGAACAGATAACACTGCAGTGCCTGCACCCTGCTAGAACTACACAGATTATATTTCTACTTGTTTTTCCCAGTGTTAGGTAGCTCAGAGAAGATGCACAAAAATGAATAATAGTGGGGGGAGCAACTAGAGAGATTTTTCACATGTACATTTTGCATAATTTTGAACCATGAGAATGTACTGCCTGCTCATTAGAAATTAATCTGATCAGAAGATAATGAGAGACAACAGATACTAAATATATTTACACATTCTATCACATTTTGAGGAGGAATTATCCAGATGTTGTTTACTGAAAATATGGGACTGATAGATGTAATAAACTTTTTGTTTCACTCAGTGGATTCTAAACTGAAAATCTGACTAGAAAACAATATTTTTACGTAGAAGTTTAAGACTTCAGGTGAGGCAGAGTACGAAGTCTCTCATTGGGAGACTTGAGGGATTGAAACCCTTTATTTCTTTAGTTGAATCACTAGGAACACAGGCAGGCAGGATGCACTGAGCCTTCAGTCCCATGTGGAACCCTTAACAGAACATAATTAAAAGGATTGGATTTTCTAATAGATGTTTGAAAATGTATAGCTTCTTTTATGAGGAGGACAAAACTCATCCCTGGAATCAACCAATGTCTGTCTGTCTGTCTCTCTCTCTTTCTCTCTCAGAAAACTCCCCTACCACATCCTCTTTCACCACTCAGTGTGGGCTAAACACCTTGCTCATTCTCCAATGCATTCACAAGGTAAAAAAGTCTTGTTAGGCAAACTCATAAGACAATGTTTTAAACCCATTTAAAAAGAAGAAGAAACAAGAAACAAGAACAAGAGGAAGAGGAGGAGGAGAAGAGGAGGAGGAGAAACAAGAAGAAGGAGGAGGAAAAAAGGAGAAAGAAGGAGAAGGAAGAAGAGAAGGAGGAGCATTAACTCTCTCAGTGAAATAAACTCAAAGAAAAGTGATCAGCAAAGCTAAGCAAGGAGTTGAACAATCTACCCCCAGGTAATTACATGGTCCTTGGATGGCAAAAAGGTTTTAAAGTTAGAACTGATGTGCTCTTCAAGAAATCTGCAAATAAACAGATCCGCCTCCACAAAAGGACACAGCTCTTGGGCTGTTACTGATGTTTATGTCTCCTGCAGCTTTTCCTGTTGCATAGTTCCTTGCTAGTAAACAGCTTAAACCACTCTCATGGCGAAGGTCAAGTTGCAAAATGAAAGGGACTTTTAAAAAACTTTTATTTAAAAGTATGGCACACAGAAAACTGAACGGAGAATAATCTTTGCTCTATCCATTTTTATTAGTAAAAAGATCTTCCCCCAAACAAAGTAAGATCCCCTTTTCCTACAAAAACAGGTGACTAACTCTTTGATTTCTAAGGGGTGCTCAGTTATAGGAGATATTTTAGAGAGTGACCACAAGAAAGAAGGGCTGATGATTGTGAGACACAGAACTGTGGCACTGGGGGAAACTGGAGGGCAGGAAGGAAACGAAAGGGAGTTGAAACAGCCCCTGGTTTCACCAGCTGTTTGTAGTAGTTAGAACATATGGTGCCAGGGTTTTTCAAAGATGACAAGGGATAGAAAGTAAAATTATCATGCCCATGCCTTCCCTTAAGCAAAGATACTTCTTAAGACTGGAGACTTTTTTCTTTCCACAGGGACCAAACAGAGATCATGTAGAACCAATTCCCATCGTTTAGAAAGAATAACTAGATGATTATGGAAGCAACAGAAGGGGCCAAAGTGTTAGTGGAAGAAAAAAAAAAAAAGAAGAAGAAAAGAAAGGAAGGAAGGAAAGAAAACCTTGAAGATCAGGCCTGGCCTGGAATGGGAATATCCAAGCAGGTTCTTCATATTTCACATTTTATAGACAGTTTTTTCCCTGAAGGATATACTTTCATGAGGTCATAAATGCACCAACAGATGAGAGAGGAAGAGAAGTGTGTGTGTGCTCGCGCGAGTGTGTGTGTGTGTGTGTGTGCGCGCGCGCGCGCGCTGGGACCGTGGCACAAGCATGCAGGTTGGGCTATGTGGAGAGTGGTGTGCTACCCACCCCCGCGGGTACAGCCTAAGGAAAGCGACTGGAGGCCGCCCTCGGGGAAATTTCCCTGCGCTGCGGCTTCGCTTTCTTAGTTGTAGGTTTCCCGTGGGTTCCACCGCAGTTCCTAACTGCCCCAAGCCCAAGAATTCACTTGTCCAAAGGACACGAGAAGGGGGAGGAGTGGAGGCTTTTTTTTTTTTTTTCCAAGAGAGTTTGTTCAGAATTTAACTCAGGGAAGTTCATTAGTTGGCGCCTCAGTGCCGGAGCTTGGTTGGGAGGGAAATGCATTATTCGGGACTTTCACTTCAGTGGACCCCGATTCCCAGGTCGGTTGGAGAGGTTAACCAGCTCCAACAACCCAAGGATCCCAGCTGGGTGCCCTCAGAGGTGAACGCTCATCCTCTCCCCACGCGGGTTTCAGACAGGAGAGGACGTAGCGGACCAGAATCGCTCCGTCTCCGCCAGCCACGTTGGTTTCTTTCAGCTCATTCCTTAAAGAGTCCGGGTAATGCAAGCAGCGCTAGTTTAGCCGCCTTTGTCGAGTCCCAGAGAATGTCTAACTCCAGGGCATTGATTCACACTTCGAAGTTGGTAGCAGATTTAAAATTATTGTAAAGCACCACCTGGATGATATACAGTCTGTCTAGGCCAGATTAGCGAGACGCACGCGCATACGCTAGTTTTAAATCGCACCCTGAAACGCAGAGAAAATGTTTCCGTAGGGATCAGCACGCGACGGAGAAGAACCGGAGCAGTAATTATTTCCTTCTTGTCTGAGTTTCTGTTTCTAAAGAAAGCCTTGGTATCAAGGACGAGTTAGGTAATGTATATTAAAAGGCAGGCAGGTCGCTGTCGTTTAAGCCCAATCACAGTTCGTAGTTCAAGGAAAACTGCCTTTAATTGACACTGTGTATATTCCTCTGCTCCTCACAAGCTGCCCTGGCAGGGACGCCCCAAGAGTATTTATTTCTAGGGCTGGAAACAAAACAACCGCCCCAGTCCACCGCGTAAGAGAGCGCTCCAAGATGGACTGCCAGAGAAAGGCTTTTTGACCCCGGTGGAAATCAGTCATATTGACAGACGGGTAGGGAAGGTAAATTACCCCGCGCGCTGACGCTACGCAGGAGCTCGCCGGGTTCCGACTCGGCAGCGGCGCCGAGGGGCCCGAGGCTCGCCGTGCTGCTCCCTAGATTCCGACAAAGCCCCACTTGGCTGATCTTGGACCTGGGATTTCAACCTGAAGGCAGCGCAGAGACCCGTAGTAAGATGCTGGAGAGGTAAAAATCCAGAGGAAAAAACTGAGAAGTGGAGGCCAAGAGAAAGGCTGGGCGCCGGAGCGCGGGCAGGCTACGGATCCAGGGAGAAAACGAGCAAAGTCCGCAGGGGAGGGAGAGGGAGGAGGCAGGGAAGCCGAAGACCACGCGGCTCCCGGCGCCTCGGCCGCCACTTGGGAGGTCCCGGCCCCCACGCCGGCCTGGCCAGCCGTCCCCGCGGGAGGCTCGCGGCTCGGGCGGGGTCACAATTACACCTCGGCTCCAGGCGAGGACTTAAAACCGAGTGGCGGGGACTGCAGTCTGGAAGCGAGGCCCTGCGGTCATCAGAGGGGGGCCGGGCCCGTGCACAGGAACCTTTTACAAGGCATGTGGGTGCAAGAAAAAAAAAATCAAAATAAAACACTTTCATCCAGCACGGGCAGCGCAAATAAAAGCTGCTTTCTAGAGAGGGCGAGCGGGAGTTTTGAAATCCAGTGTGTGTGTTGCTTTTGTATAGTTTTTGCGGTTTTAGCTGATAACCCAGGGAGGAATTGTGAGGTAAATAACTGATGGGGGGATAATAAATTGTTCACAGCCCCACCCCCCTTCAGATTGTGTTCCAGAACTGCAATCAGCTATGCACACCCACCCAGTCCATCACACAAACGTTGTGTTGTTGATGACACAAAATAAGGTCTGGTGATTCTATTTTTTTTTTTCCAAAAAGGGGCCTTCGAGGGGGTCCTATTGGAAGGCGTCAAGACGGAAGCATCCAGTTTTATCAGAAATTGGAACAGAGCTCTTCTCTAAGAGAAACTGGCATGGCCACAAAAACACCCAGGTCAGGGAGCAGTGGGAAAGCAAAAATTGGCCGGGTGTCTGCAATTGTGGGTCCCCAGGCGAGACAAGGCTCGGGCCCAGGGCGCAAAGTGGTGACCCGGCCCCGGGGCGGGAGAAGACAGTGCATCCTCTTCGACCTTGGACTCGGGTCTGCAGTGTTTTTAGCTCCTCTCAGTTCCCCAGAGGCAAACACCGGAGAGGGTTTCTCCAGGCTGCCCTCTCCCGGAGCGGGGTGCGGGAGGTATTTTGAAGACAAAAATGTAAAATTCGCACCTTCTAAGTTCGTCCCCCTGTGGTCCCTTGTTTTTTCGCCCAAGGGATCACACTGGGATTCACAGTGAGGAGAACCCCGGGGGCAGAGATGGGTGGGGCCTAGAAATCCTCTGAATCCGGGTGCGGCGCGTTTTGTTTAAAATAAAGACAAATGTTGCTCTAACCGTTTCTAACCCAAAGCGTGTCAAGGAACGCGAAATCCGCAAGTGGCCGAATATTTATAATGTGGAAATGTGGGTCTCCCCTGGGAGAGGACGTGGTTCAGCCTCTGGGCTTGGGCCGCAGACTTCCGCAGCCTTGCATCTCCCGACCTAGGACCCTACTGGGTCCCTGGGGACTCCTGGGACCCACCCTCTCCTGGGTTGCCGAGTCCCACGGTTGGCAGCCACCCCTCCTCCCGGCCCGTCTTCCTGAACTCGCGCTCGGCGGAGAGCGCGAGCCGGACGGGTTGCCAGTGCGGCTGCCTTCGCGCCCCACCCCCGCCACCGCCTCCCGGTCTCCGCACCCGAGCGGGCGTCTGGCCACGCTGTCCACCCCGGCCTCCCGCGGCGCTCCACGGATGCCCCCGCGTCCCGGACGCCGCGCCCCTACCCACCGGATTGCCTTCGGGGCTGTGTCGTCGGCGTGGCGCTGTGAGCCGGGCCCCCAAGAGCCCCCAGGCCCGCCACATGGACTCTACTAGCAGCTACGTAGCCCTGCGGGTCGGAGATGCTCAGCGGAGGAGGAAGTGCAGAGAAAAAAGAAGAGGAAGGGGAAAAAAAAATGCTAACATACACACACGCACTCGAAACCGACTTTGGGGTTGGACTTTTTCAGTTTCACACGAAGAGACCTGCGGTATCTGGAGAAGGTTTTTGAAGACGTTTAGGAGGAAGGGTGAGTTTTCTGCTGAGAAACTCAATCTGCCATACAGTAGCGGCCCCATCTGGGATGTGTCACTGCTGACAGCACCACAGGGCACAGCCGTGATCTTCTGCGCAGGCTGCACTCCCCGAAATACCCTCCTTAATCAAAGGATGTCTGCGCGCCGGAGCTCAGCTGACCGCGCCGGGAGCAGAGCGGCCGGTGGATTCCACCCTCGGCCCGCCCCCTCCCCACGCACACAGGCCGCGGCCCCTCTCTCCTCTCCCCAGCACATCAATTAAAAGCGGAAAAGACACAGGCTGATGTCATTGCTCTCAGAAGATCATAAACGTAAAAGAGTCATCCTGTGAGAATCCCTGAAAATGACTTTAATGAATAATTTCAGAGACAGTTATGACTTTGGGTGGTGATTACTGAGCGAGAATATGAAAACCAGATTTACAAAGCAAAGGCGATGGTCAGGCGGCCTGGCCGCCACTTTCCCCCTATTAAAACAAGCATCAGCCTGCTTTCTTTGCCAAGTACCAGTCACAAACTTAGGTTGCGTTTTCAGGTTTTTCTTTTTCAGAAATAAATGCAGAAAACATGTTTTCTTTCCTCAACTTTTGCCTCATCCTAAAGACTCCAAAAAAAAAAAAAAAAAAAAAAAAAAAACCAGCCCCTGGTAGCGGTGATAACAGCCCACTTCAAATTAAAGTAATTAAAGGGAATGGGGCCCTGGCGTCAGTGCCCATTGATGTCTATCTTTCTAGAAAGGGTGGGTTTCCTGCCATCTTAATTTAGAATCTTGCTTTCCGTGGCCTCTTCTGTAGGCTATGTACTTCATGGAGATTGGAAACTCTCTCCTCTGCCCCTCCGTCAGTGCAGCAGGCTCTTTATCATTTTGGCTAGTGAGGCAGCCAATGACCAGCCTCTGCAGAAGAATCTCCTGGCCTGCCTCACTCTTTAGTTCTTGGTCACCAATGGGTTGAAAGATGACTTGGTGCAACAAGGAAGAATATTTTGAAATACTCCATCGGGTCATGGGAAACCATGGGGTTGGTTGGGTCTGGGTGTTCATGATTGGTCCTGCATTAATATTACCATTTGGGAAACAACTGGGGTGTTAGTTAGGGGAGAGGACTGGTGATTACCCTCTGGCCCTTCACATAAAGGCTTTAGCTGCCTGCGAATCTGTCTATCTTCTTTGCTTAGAAATAGAAACTTGGACTCTCTGGGCCAGTGCCCATGTTGATTCATCCCATCTAATTCAAGCAAAAGTTTATTTATACTCCTAGCAAAAAAGTATTATAGACACAAGTGATGTGGATTTTGTTGTTTATTTTTGAGTGGTCTAATTGATTCAGAAAGCTGGTTATTTGTCTGAGGCATCCTGGAAAACTACTTTGTGTAGCTATTCCTGTCCATCTGCTCTCTGAAAGCACACATAGGCCAGAGTTCTCCAGTCATAAGGGACATCATTCTCAAATGCCTGGTTCCCAATCCAAGCCCCAAACTGCAGTGCATGCTGATTTCTTCCCCCTTGGCTGAGGATAAGGGTGTGTGTGTGTGGGGGGGGGCAGCTCTCAATATGGCATTTTCCTTGACTTAAGAAGTAATGCTCCTTTTCTGTTCTAGATCACACGAAGACACTATGTTGTCTTGTGTGTACAGGTATCTCAGAGGATTGAGGTGGAGTGCACTTTGGAGAAATTTTCTGTACTGGAATTCCAGCTTATTCTTGGTCCCCCGCATGGATCTTCTTGTCCCTCTACTCAAGTCATCAGCTGCCTTCTATTTCCTAGTTAAATTCACAGTAGCCTCTGACTGAATACTCAGCTGACCCTCTGCAGTCTGCGCAGAAATAAATAGCATCCCCTGCGTTCACTTCCAATCTTCTTGTGGTTCAGTTAAATCAAGATGCAGGGCTGACCCACAATATGGGGAGTTGTCTCCCTCTGCAGACTCTAATGCAGGCCTACTTTACTTCCTCCCCATCCTTGACAAAGCCACTTCTATCTACACAGGTCCAGTATTCCTGGAGCATGGAGAGTCCGGAGGCTGGGCTGATGTCTCAGGCAATGTTTCCAGAGTCTGCTAGAGAGTCCTTGAAAATCGCGGTCTCTGGAGTATATTCCCTGACTTATTCCGAACTTGTGGTGAAGGAGGGTGAAATAGGGGCTACAGGGTTCAGATGTTGCATTGATCCTAGCACCCTTTTTTTCCAGGAGAGACCAGGTTATCCCACCGAGCCAGCATCAGGGGCCTGAGGACTTCTATTTGCCCATACAGGATTTACACAAATCTATCCAGCCTTTACTCTAAACGTTGGGTCATGGTAGGAGGCAAAACTGCTGCCAGCTTCCTAGATCTGGAAGGTGTCAGTGTTTGCCCCAAGGATAACTCTCGCGGCGGTGGGGGCGGGGTGAAGCGTAGCGGAAGGATATCTCGAGCTCTGGCTCCTTGGATCCATTAGACAGGCTTTAATAGCAGGTGCAAAGATAGTGGCCGCCGAAAGCCATCCCATTCTGTAATCAGCTTCTGCTGGGTGGCCCCTCAGGACTGAAACCCCCACTATTTTGCCAGAGGCTATGGGGGGCAGTACCACTGCAGCGTCGTCGCAGGTCCCGGCCTTGCACTGACGCAGCCTACGGGGCCGCTGCTGTTGGTTCAGGAGAGCAGCGCCCTAGTACAGGGGTAGCCAAACCGCGCCTGCAGGTCAGGACTGAAGGTGGGAGGGTTTTCCGGGCGGAACGCACCAGACTTGGAGAGTTGGAATAATTTAAAGTGGGGAGGGGGCAGCAGAAACGGTAACCGGCCCCTCCTTCCCCAAACAAGGAAAACAAGAAGTCTTTGCGCTAAAAATACTTATTTAGAAAGTGCCTGCGAGCAGGCGGGCGGCGCGTTCCAGCTGCCTGGCCCAGGCGGGGCTTGGCCGCGCGGCCGCCGATTACACCCAGCTCGGCTGGGATGGCTCCGAGCCGTCTGCCCTGACGTCAGCGAGGCTCAGGGCCCGGCCCTGGCGAGATAGGCAAGCGCGGCCGGGCGCGGGCGCGGTGCTAATCACTCCCAGATGTCCCTAATAGCGGAGATAAAGACGGACAGAGCGGCCGGGAATAAATTTGTAATCAGGACTCTACCATCTGATCATCAAAGCGGCCCAAACGCCGGGAGAATTCGAAGGGAATGTGCCCGCAGGGGGGCTGCCTTTGGGGGAGAGGTAGGGGGCGCGATCTTCCATGGGAACCAACGCCGGTAGGGTGGTGCAGGGAAAACAGGGAGAGAAAACTTCACTTCTGCACACTTGTAAGTCAGACACCCCCTGCGCTTTAGCCTCCATTGGCCCGACAGGCCGCAGCCGCCTAGCAGATTCACGTTATTGAGAACTGGGCGCACAGTAGTGCGGGGAGTGCGCGTGGCGCGGCAGCCGGGGACTGGGCGACGCGCAGAGGACAGGCCGGCCCCCGGAACCGTGGGCATAGTTTTCTTTCCTGCAGTTGTCCCCCGCCCCCACATTTAAACAGTTACAAAGTAGTCCCCCCCCCACCCCTATAAACATAATGCATACAGCAGCAATTCATTGCATGCCCGAGCTTCCTCAGGGAGAGGGTGCAGGAATTCCACCCAGACTCCGGTCTGAAACCGGCTTCTGGGTTTTCCTCTGGGAGGGGTCGGTGGGTTCGGACGGACCGGGAGTCCTGTGCGTGCGTGAGACTTGTTGGCGTCCTCTCCTCTTGCAGGAGATCCGAACCGTAGGAGCCGGGTCGGTTGGAGGGAACGGGTTCTTTCAGGTCAACACATGTTGAAAAGACCGGCAGCGCCCAGGTCGAGATCCAGCGCTCGACAGGGCCCAAGCCAGCAGCCTCCTTCCAATCCATCTCTACTTGGCACCCACCGGCCACTCTCTTTTCCAAAATCCAGCCGTGCATTGTCAGGGAGAGTTCAAGGCGGAACGGAAGAGAAAACCGCGAATGGCACGCCCCTTTAGAAACCGCGTTTGGTTCCAGTTCCGGGAGTCACAGAGCACTTTTCCGCAATGCAAACGCGGTGCGGGCTTTCGTAGCATACTTCGCTCGCTTACTATTCTTTGCACACCCACCTCAGACTTCGCAACTGGCCCAGGTTCCCTCTACAAAGCTTTAGACTCTGAACGAGCTTCCAGGCCTCCCTCCTGCGAATTCCGCGTGCGCCCAACTCTCGTTCTCCTAATACCTTAAGCCAGGTGACAGAGTAACTCCAGGATCCTCGCCAGCCCCGGGCAGCCACCAGAACCGTCTTCAGCGAGGGGAAGAGAAATGAGGCACCCTCCATCCTCTTGTCACGCACGCGCTTTCCAAGGCAGACGAGAAGCAACTCTGCTGCGCCAAGGCTGCATCCATCTCGAAGTAGAAAAAAGCAGGACTCCTGGTCCTCCCACACCTAGGCGGGAAACTCACCCTTTCTCGATGCTCTGGCCTACTGGCTCACCCACTTGGCCGAAACTTCCCACCGAGCTCCAAGAGATTTGGGAAGCAAGGAGAACCCCAACTGCTGCTGCGGTCCTCGGTCAGCCTCTCGACCACAAAAGGCCCTTAGAGTTGCTGTCAGTGCCCTGGCTGGGGGCAAGGGCCCTGGAAGACTGCGACTGAGAGCGGGGAGTGTGTTGGGGATCCACTCTGTAGAGTTCCCCAAATTCCTTCCCAAGCTGAGAATGGGGGTGCAGACACACACACACACACACACACACACACACACAGAGGCAAGCCTCCGAGCCCTGGCCCCGCGAGTGCTCCAGGGTTATCAGGCGCTCGGCCTGCGCGGCGGTCTGGGGCCGAGCCCTGACAGCCAGATCTACCATCAATTTACCTTCCGCCGCCCCAGCTTCCCATTTAGCTTTTAACGTCAAATCCTACATTTTTGTCGGCTCCGGCCTGTCTAGAGCGCTTGTGATTTCGCTGCAGGAGTGATTGCTCTTAACAAAATGGCAGCAACCACATTATCCGAGCAATTAAAACAGGCTTTTTAACCGATCGCATGCAGGAGCTTGGAGACTATTTTCCTTTTTTTTTTTTTTTTTAACAAAGAAAGGGATTTGAACGGGAAGAAGTGTGTAGAAGAGAAAAATCTTAGGAGCGCAGAAGAAACGGTCGCCCAGCACATCTTTCACTTGCCCTGGACGAACAACCTGGGGCAGGAGTGTTGAGTGGCTGGGAGAATTGGGACATTGGGGCTTCCCCTCTGCTGAGATGATGGGTAATCTGGGATGTCCTGCGGATTGAAGTGTCTGGCCAGTCGGGGTGACTTTCCCATTAGGGAGCTTGGCCTCCTGGGATTTCCCCCAGGCTGGAGTATCAGGTCTATGGGGTTTCGGGCTGATTGGGGTTTCCAGGAGGGTTGAAATGGCAAGGTGGTTCGGGTCTGATGTTGCTGGGCCAGAGGAAGCAGCCAGTGGGAGGGAAGGAGAGAGAGAGAGAGAGAGAGAGAGAGAGAGAGAGGCAGGCAGGGCCTGGCTCAGGCCAGACAAAGAAGCTGGGTGTGTGGAGGGCGGATTTAAAAGCCTGTATATTAGCAAGCTACTCCATGGCGATGGTGAGCCAGTGTCTTTTGATTCCACTCCTTGGTGTTTAATAAACCAAAAGAAAGGTTAAACCAGCAGAAATGCGTTAAGGCTTGGATAGCCCAAAGCAACTATCCAAGAGCGCAAAGGTACATGTGCATGTTGAAGATAACTCTCCAGTTCAGCTTTTAAATCTCAAGGCTTCCAACACGGTTCACTCCGTCACTTTGGTATACTCCTTTCTTCCACTTCTAGGACTCGGAGTCTTTTCTTCTCCTGAGTCCGCGAAAATACAGACGCAGAGCGCAGCTGGAGGCAGGAGAGGGAGGGAACCACTCAAAAGGATCCAGAGCGCAAAAGAAAATCTGGGCGCGCCTCCTCCCACCCCCCCATTGCTATAAACAAAGGCAAGTGTCTGTAAACACAGCCCCTCGCCCACCAGGTCGGCCCAGCGCCGGCTGACCCGAGGGGAGAAAGTTCAGATCGCTTTGGCCGAGTTGTTCTAACCCTTCGCCCTCGCGATGTCAGCTGCCCGCAGAAGTCCGCAGAGCCACTTGCTGGTCTCTCCCCAGGAACTTGCCAATTCGCGCACCGCGGGCCTGATTCAGTTGGCAGCAGGCAGCGAGGTCTGAGCGGGCGCCGGGGAGGACTGTGAACCCCCAGGATATCCGAGGAGGATCTGTGCCCGCAGCCGAGGTGCAAACACCACCCCGAGGATGGGTTCCAAAATGGAAGTCCTCTGGGAAGCCTCTCCAACACCAGATTTATATACGCAGCGTTTCATGAAACAACCCGCTTTTTAATACGTTTCACCTTTCTACCCCAGTCACGCTCTGTCCCTCCCCGCCCCCGCTCTCTCCTCCCCCCAGCCTGCAGAGTCAATCCTTTATGGCACTTCAATTTCTCTGGTTTCTAGAGCAGAGCCTCAAGCGCTAGCCAAGCCCACGGGGAAAAGAGGCCGCAGGGACTTTCTTCCAGGATGTGTTGGGATTCGGGGAGACTCAAATCCACCGGCAGAGTGCGGTCCCAGTGGCCTGTAACTGTGGGAGGTGCTGGTGGCTTCTCGGGGCTGCACCGCCGCTAGGGAAGATTTCAGACGCCGCACCCTTAATATTGAGTTCCTTGTAGCTCCTGGTAAATCTAGCCCACTCCTCACCCCCCACCCCCCGCCTCCCCAATCTGTGGTCTTGTTCGCGATTTCTTACTTGACATAAAATTCCTTGTTACCTAATCATGGACTTCATTCCAAAGCCCTCGGCCCCACCCCAGCCCGCTCAGATGAGAATCCTCCGAGCTAGATTACAAGCAAAACCTCCTGCTTTCCTTTTCTTTTTTCCTGCCTTGGATAAAAGCCGTACATTTTGAATTAAGCACCCCAGCCTGGTTCCTGCCGCTGTAGTAACGCCTGGGGTCTGCCTCACACCTCCTCCAGGGAAAATGGGCCTGTCCAAACAAAAACCCAAGCCCCCACCTCTCGGCGTCTGGTTGATTTCAGGAAGAGGAAGACACCTTTCCACTTTCTGGGGGAAGTGCAGGAGGGTCTTGCCCAGACCCTCCTTCTAAGGACCACTCACTGGTCTCCTGGCAGCTGGAGGATACGGAAGGAGCCGCTGAGATAGTGCTCAGGCCCCAGGACAGGATTTCCATAACTCCTGCCTTTAACAGAACCTCCTGGCCCTGCCTGGATCACAGGTCATGCTGATTGATAGGAACTACTGACTCTTTCAAATAAAGTTACAGGCAATTATGATAATTTAGTTTACTTCTGAATATTTTAAATATTATGAAAACAAGTATAACAGCATTGTTTTCAAAACTCCTTTGAGGTATCAACCATTAAAAGATTAGGGTTTGTAAAAAAAACACACACAGTGGTTTATTGAATACTTACAACGTTTACACCTTCAATATTAATTAAATTCCACTTAGTTTTAGAGGACGGAAGTGCACGAAACAAGCAGCTGTTGGAAACATCTTCGAATAAGAGACAACCACAGATGAAAGGCCAGCACTAGATACTGACCCCAATGGAAATGTTAGCGGCCCTGTTTTCTGCTTTGAAATAAAACTTTATAATCCCCAGGAATATTTATATCCAAAGGCCAAGTATTAAACATACACTTCACGTACACACTAGTGTTCGCTGTCTTTATCTGGAAGGGATTAGGTGGCTGGGAATGGGGTAACGCTGGTGTCTACACAGCCAAGAGGAAACATTCACACACAGAGAACCTACGGGACGACGGGATCCCTTACCACGCGCGCGTCCTCTTCCTGTTAAAATATGGAATGCTTTTCTTCAAATATCCATTTTTTTTTTGGAGAGGGAAGCGGGGAGCAGATGCTTCAAAGGGGGACAAAAAGAGGGGGAAGGAAATTGCACATAAATAAACCGGATGATTCCAAATGCGAGAAGTCCTCAGAGCTGAGTGCCGAGGGCTTGCCTGGAGTCCTGGGTGTGTGTCTGGCGCCCTGGCCCCCAGCTCGCTCGCTCTGTCCTCCACCTCTTCTTCCTCACTGCTTGAGCTCCAGGGCC
Organism: Oryctolagus cuniculus; assembly: GCF_964237555.1. Lineage (NCBI taxonomy): Eukaryota > Metazoa > Chordata > Mammalia > Lagomorpha > Leporidae > Oryctolagus > Oryctolagus cuniculus. The sequence goes on from NC_091433.1 coordinate 55,955,062, forward strand.
CAGACGTGCTGCGGCCAGCCTGTCCGGCCTTTGGTTTTCTTGTCGTTGCTGCTCACTGTGCTTTTCAAGATTTCATTCTGGGCAGAGAGGAGGCGAGGGTGAGAAGAGTGGAAAGAGACATTCAGAGAGGATACCTGCTTCCAATCTACCCTAGCGCTTCCTGGGCCAAAGGAGAGCTCCAGAGGAACTGACTGGAGACGGGGGTGGCTCCCAGTCCCAGCCCCTGCAGAAAATCTAGGAAGGTCTGTGCTGCCCTAGCTCCAACCAAGGCTTCCAGGCCGAAAGGCTCAACTACCGGATGGGCAAGTTTATAAACAACCGCCCGTTTTCCAGTCGTTTATGGAGAAGCTGGGGGCCCTTTTTTTTTCCCTGACTCCAGATGTAGAGGTGGGAGCGAGGGTTGGCGCTAAATCTGTTTTCTCTGTTTTCAATAGCAAGCCCAGATCCATGCAGTAAGAAAAATGGGGCACAGGCTTGTCCGTCCTGGCCGGGGCCTTTCTCCCTCTGGCCCAGCAGTGCCTCTCCTCCAAGGCCTTTGAAATCTCCCATTATTCTGAAGGTTGCCACCAGTTTAGTTGGTGACCAAAGGACTGAAGGCCCCCAAGATGGAAAACCCAGCAAATGGAGTTATTTTCCAGGCCCTTCTTAGCAGTAGCCCTCTGGGCCCTTGGTAGGAACCCTGACCAGCTGGGTACAATTTCATCTTATTGCTAATAACAACAGCCATGGCAACATTTGCGTTTTTGTTTTAAACTGTACAGGCTCATTCAAATAAAACTAGATATATCCGTGCAGTATACTCATGTGGGAAACTGCATCTATACTTCACAGCCAAAAGCAACACTGGAACTGTATTTTGAAGTCTGGGCCCTGGAGCTTCTTTTATGTGTACCTTTATGTCTTCTGGCCACAGCCATAAGAACAAGCACAAACTCTCTTAGGGCTCATAATCAGGGGCAGCCTCACTCCCAAATGAGACCAACAGTGAAATAATCGGGAGAACTTTTCAGAGACTCATTCTAGAAATATCTGAAAGCAATACCGAACTGGAGGCCAAGGGAAGGCTCTAAAGGTTATGCGGAGTGAGGGTTTCAGGCCGGTGTGATCCGGCGGGGTAGCGGGACCAACGAGGCTCATCCTGGGTGCCTAGGGGAGCAGCGGCTAACCTGGGGGGAAGGTGGCGGGGTGGGGAGGGGGGAGACCACTGGCGCAAAGCATCTCCTAAGATCTCCTCCAGCTGACACCCTCCCCCATCTCCTCTGCTAAGGCAGGAAAGCTTTCCTACCAAAACCTGGTGCAAACACCCCTGGCGCAGGACGCAGCCCCAAAATGTGGGCTCTCATTCCTCAGCCCAACTGGAAAGCTCTAGGGAGCACCGTCCCCGGGAACCTTGCACCTCCAACCTCCCGCCTGCCCCCAGGTACTGACCAGCTCCTTCTTCCTCTTCTCCTCTTTCACGTCTGTCTTCTTGATCTCCGCCTTGAAGGCCTCCGCCTCGCCGTTCTGGTCGTCCTTGGCCAGCAGGTCCATGAGGTAGGCGATATAGCTGGTGGCCAAGCGCAGCGTCTTGATCTTGGAGAGCTTGGTGTCTGCGGGCACGTTGGGGATGCACTCGCGCAGTTCGGCGAAGGCGCTGTTGATGCTCTGAGTCCTGCGCCGCTCCTTGCGGTTGGCGGTACCCCGGCGCTTCACCGGGCGCGGCCCCCCCAGGCCCGGGGGCCCGGCGCCCGGCGGCACCCCCCCGTAATGGGAGTGGTCCAGGCCGGCGGCGCCGCTGGCATACTCCGGACTGTAGGACAGGGCCATGCTGTAGTCGGGGGGCGACATCTCGGGGTGGCCGATGAGCCAGCCGTGGAAGTAGGGGTTCTCCTCGTGGCTGCAGCGGCTGGCGGCGGCGGCGGCAGCTGCGGCGGCGGCGGCGGCAAACGGGTAGCCCTCATGGTGCACCACCGGGTGGTGGGGGAAGCCCCCCACCAGACTCATCTCGCCCTCCGCGCCCCTCCACGCGCCCCAGCGTGCGCGCAGCCCAGCCGCGCCCTCGACCCGGGCCTCGGCTTCGGCGCTCCGCGTCCTCCCCCACCCCCCACCCCCCAAACCCCGGGCGCCCGGGCCGGCTCGGCAGCCGCAGAGGGGGCTGCTGCAGCCCGGGCCCCGGCCCCACTCCTGGCCAGCCGGGCCTGCTTCAGAGGCGCTGCGGCCACCGGCTCCCCATGGGGCGCGGCGAGCTGGTCCCGGCACCGTGCGCCCCCGGCTGCTGCCGCCGCCGCCGCCGCCGCCGCCGCCGGCTCCCGCCTAGCTCCACAGCCCGCGCGCCGGCTCCTGCTTCCCGGGCTGCTGCGCGGAGGCAGAATCCTCTCGTGCTCATGCAAAGGTGCCCGGGCTCCTGCGAGGCTGCTTCGCGGAGTCCCAGGACTCCACGCCGGGGGCGCGCCGCTGGCGCCGAAGCTAACCCAGAATCCGGGGACGAGTCCGAGCCGCGGCTTGGAGGAGCCGGCCCGGCTCTGCAGGGCGGCTGCGGCGGGGTCGACTGCTCTCAGCAAAACGACCTCCGTGCGACCCTCCCCTTCCCGCCTCTTCCCCTCCCCCACCAGCCCGATCTGGGTTCTTGGGCGCTTATTGTTTTAATGAAATTTTTGGTGGTTGTTTTGGTCCTTGAATGTGATTTTAGCTGCGAGTAACGTGTCCACGCTCCTCTCGGGCTCTTTCGATGGGTTTTCAGAGAGGTCTCAGTGCATCCATTTTCTCAGATCCTCTCCTTCTTTCGGGGCAAGGATCTGGGGCCCTGAAGTCGGCGCCCTGCAGCTCCAAGGCAGCGGCTCGGCCTCTCGGAGGGATGTGCGCGGTGGCCTAGGGGGCTCCCGGGCGGCGGCGGCGGGTCTCCTGGGCTGTTCGCGGGAGCAAGCGGATTTTCCCAGCAAGATCTCCATGTACAGCTACATCTTTAGGGCCGCTCGGGTTAATATATGTCGTCAGAGGCTCCTCACGCCAATCCCGGGGCGGCGGGGGCGGCGCCTCGCGTTCTCCGCAATAAAACTTTTTGATGTTCTCGTTGCTAATTGCCGAGGTCCTCTTCCAGGATTGGCTGCTCCCTCATAACCATAAGATAATTAAAACGAAGGGGGGCAGGGTTAAAAAAACTTTTTTATCAGCCAGAGGTTAATGCAAGTGTTTAACAGATGCTTCACTATTAAAATATTTTCCCCCCAAGTCTCAAATATTGAAGAATCTCAAACCAGGTACAGTATCACTGCTCTTTCTTTTCTGGTTAAAAAAGAAAAAAAAAGAAAAAAAGAGAGAGAGAGAGAAAAAAAAGAAAAACCGCAGACAGTTCTTGTCGAAGTGTTTTGTAGGTAACCGAAGCAAGAAGATAAGCAGCGGCCTCGTGCAGTTTGCGTACGGGGCGGGGGGAGGGAGGCCAGGGCAGAGTGGCAGGCGGCAGCGGCCCCCGCTGCGGGGCCGCTGGAGTGGTGGGCGCAGTGTCCGCGGCGAGCGCGCACCGAGCGCTGGCCTTTCCCCTGGCACACGCTGGGAAACGCCCGTTTCGCCTGCTATCTGCGTAACCCACCACAGTATCCCGGTCAGAGCTGGATTGTTTTTTGGGAGAGGTGGGGGCTCCTGTTATTGAGGCCTCTGTTGGAGCTACTGCTGGCGACCTCCGTCCAGCCGGTCATCCACGCTCCCATTTCCCACTCTTCAGAGAGAGCCGCCCCCAGCGAAGACCTTGGCCGGTTTCGAGGTGTGGGCACCTCGGTTCCCCGAATCTGTGGTGTGGCCGCTATCGGTGTTCCCCTGGTTTAACTAGCCTGTTTGGTAAGTAACTGAATATTTTTTACAGCGTGTTCAGAGCTTATTTTCCCGTTTTTATGAACAAACATATAAATATATCTCTGCATTCCTGCCTCCCCCATAAAAGCGGGCATCTGTGGAAAGCAGGTTTAGTGATCGGAGGGGAACCATTAAACGCCCGTTTAAGAGGCAGGCCGGGAGGACGGCTCGTGGATGTTTAGACTGCCGGCCCCGGTGATCTTGAACGCATTAGAACGGAAAATGCATCTCCACTTGTAAGTCATCGGGCCGCGGGGCACCCAGGCCGCGGCGCCCGCGTGGCGTGAGCGTCTGGAGAGGGCTGGAGCGCGGCGCGCGGGAGCGAGGGCCACCGACAAAAGCTGAAATCGCCCCCCGGGGGGCTTGGCCACGAGCAGGGGCTCGTGTGTCTTCGGTGTAGGAAAGGGGTCAGCGGGGGCTGCGTAGGAAGAAGTCGAGGGCACGGTGGACAGAGGCCGGTGCGGGCAGAGGTGACCTGGGAGTGGCCTGTGGGCCCGGCCAGGGTAGCCTAAGGGCAACCAATGACTCCACCTGGGGCATCGCCCTGCCGAGGTAGGCAGGTCTGCCGCAGGCCAAGGAAGGAGCCTCTCGAACGAACGAAGACCCTCCTGTCCTTGCCGGCGGGTTGCTGGCCGCCGACGGTACGGTTGGGGCTGGAAGGCCAGGTCAGCCTGCATGGAGGGTGTGCAGCTCCAGGGCAGCCCAGAACTCGGGGCCCGGGCTCTGCCGGTCGCTAACCTTGGAGCTCTGGGCTGCAGCATTGGGAAATACTCGGATTTGCCGCGGCTGTGCTTTAGGAGAAGGGAAGAAACACGTGAAGGATGTAAAAATCCAGGCTGGGAGTCTGCAGGACCCGTTTTTTTTTTTCCTTTGGGTGAGAGGAAATTTTCCTGGGATCTCCCAGCAGAACATCTTAAGGCAGAGAACGGGATGAAAGCAAGCTCCTTGGTAAGCTCCAGGAGTTTGCGTAGGCTGGGAACCAAACAGCGACCTCGGTTGGGTGGGTTTGCCGTTTTCAGCACAAGGAGAATCTTTTAAAGACCCGGTTCTCCAAGGAGAGAATACAGGTAGTGTGTTTACATTTTCACAGGGAAGCAAACCCTGAATGTGTAAATACTGGTAGTCCAATCCCCTGAAATTTGATACATTTTTAAAAGTCTGTTTATAAAAACAGGTTTAGGCCTTGGGAGCAGGTAGACAAAGCAAGATGGTTGGGTCAAGGGAAAGTAGTTGGTGACTGTTTTCAGATCTAGAGTTTTGGGGATTGAAGGGAGGGAGAAAAATCAAAGGAGGGCTGGGTTGGGGACCGCAATGCTCCGTTCACCAGAGATGAGTGGCTTCTCTTGCAAAAGCTTCAGAACTCACCACTGTTAGCCTTTCTCATGCTCTTTTAATTGAAACAAACAAAAAAATGGGTGAATCACTTCATGGCTCCAGATGGCATCACAGTGATAAAAGAAATGGACAACATGGGACAGCAAAAGTCGTAAAAGATCTAATCTGAACATCAGTTCTCACTGACAGCATCATTATCAGTTAATTACCACAGTCCAAGGGTCTAAGGCCTCACGTATCTCAGAAACCCAAACCCAGGGGCTATCATCATAGAAAGGCAGGCCTGCAGGAGGCCTGGAGAGAGGGGACAAACAGTGAACTCTAGGGGTATGCACACATTGCAGTAACTGACTCTTGGAGGCAAAACTGGCCTTGACTGACTGAGCTCTCCCAGGTGCATCTATTTTTTTCCTTTCTGTGTCCTTTGCCGTGTTGTACTCCAGGTGTCCCGCGATGTTGAGTCCACCAGGCACTTTGAAAAGCTGCAAAACCAAGATGCCATGTCAAGCTTGCCCTTCATTGAGGTGGCCTGTACCTCTAGGAGTGGTTATGGAGGAGAAGTTGGTGCTGGTGATGAGGGACAAAGAGAAGGAAGGAAGGGAAAAGGCTACAGTCCCAGCTGCATCAACCTGGGAAACCCACCCCTGCCTGGGCTGTAACAGTGTGGCTTCTGCTGTGCTGCTCTCCAACCCCGCTATTGCCTACAATACTCAGTGGGCTCAGGGAACTGAGACAGTGCCAACGGAGGACCCGCCTGGGAATCCACAGCAGGCAGCCTAGTGAGGGAACTTGTCTGCTTCGATGGGAGGCTGGGGATTGCACTGCTGCAATCCTCAGTCCCTGGATCCGAAGGCTGCTTCACGGGGCAGTAGCCTGGGTTTGGCAGGGTCCTTGTGATGCTGCTCCGTGGTCTTCCTTGTGGCTGATGGTGTCCCTGCTGTGCTGCACATTGTGTCTGCACACAGCCACTCGCAGAACCCAGAACCCGATTCAAACAGCTTTTTGCGCCCACGTCTGTTGTCTCCTTCCCTTCACTCCCACTATTTCCCCTGGAGAAAATTCAAAGAGCCCGAGGAGAAGCTGAGCACTCCCTTGCAAACATTTTGGTCTTGTGAGATATTACTTTTAAAAATCAATCTGGTTTAAACTAAATATTTTTTTTAAACTTCAATCTGTTTTTAGGGGAAAATTCAGATCTTTTGAGGTATTTATTATTTCAAAGGCAAGAGCAGTTTTGTATCTTGTGTTTTGCTCATGAGAACTCAAAATAAACTGGACCTGAAAAGAACCAGGCCAGAGGCCATAAACACACATTTTATATTTACAGGAATTATGGCTCAGTTCCCTTCGTCATCTTCGAATCTCATTTTACCTTATTTTCCTAACCTCGTAGAAGTGATTCTGAGCGTTCCCTTCAGTAAGTACCACACTGTTATATAAGGCAAGCTGAGAACACGCTAAGAACCCCAGAAAGAGCATCAAGCCTGGAAGGTGACAGAAAAAGCAATATGTTCCTGAAGGGGTAGTCTCAGCCCTGCCTGCTGTGAGGACAGTGCTGCTGGCGACACACTGATGACTCTGTCCTGAGGTGGGAGTCACCTAGTCCTAGGAGGTGTGGGATGTGTATCTGAGTGGCAGTGGGAGCTTCCTCTTTCTGGGTTTTTTCTTGGTTTCTTTTTGGGAAATGGTTGTCTACAGATTGGACAAGTGACAATAGCTCCAGAAATGTGGTGGTGCTCAAAGCAGACAAGGCAGAATCAAGTTTGGTTGGAATTTTATGTCTATTTCAAAAATGAAGGGCATGAAAAGCCGCCTTCCACTCTTTATTTCTTTATTTCTTCTGAGCAAATTCTTTTTGGATTTTGGAGGTGGGGGCAGGGTCTTTGGGCGAAGGAGTTCCCTTTCCTCCTCCTTCCCATCCAGAGCAGATCTGTGGAGCTAGAAGGGGGAGGTACTGCCCTGCTGGCTGCAGAGGGGCTGACTGGGAATTAATTAAGTCTGGAAGTGAATATTCAGGTTGAACTGCAAATTCAAAGGAGCAGTGGAGAAAATCAGGACTCTTCCCTGCCTGTACATTTCCCCCCTGCTCTCTCCACTCCCTTGTTCTTTCCCTTCCTCCTTTGCCATTTGTCCTCAAACGTTTGGATCTACAAGGATTTTTTTTCCCCTGTTGCTGAACCTTAGACTGATGTGCAAGAATGAGATACTGGTTCATCTTTAAGTCCTTGAAGAAAAATCTTAATGTCTAGTATTACAAGCTTCAGGTTTTCCATTTTCCCCAAATAATCGATGACTAGATCCCCACATTAAGTGGTAGATAATCTTACTGCTCTGGAGCATTTTCACTGATAAAGGAGAACTAACTACTTTGCCAGGCATTCAAGTCTGTCTGTAAAGCTAAAATATTTGTTCAGAATAAAGGAAACCTATGACAGTGTTGTGAAGATGCCCCATCTCAGGCACCATGAGGTGTGTACATGGGAGGTGATAAATCTCATCTCTGTGAATCTTTGCTAATTTGTAGTAATGCATAGGGTTAGAGCAAAAGTAGCATAAGATAAAAATGCCTCCCACAGGATGTATGCTGAATATTCATCCACATTATTGTTTCAAGCAAATTGCCTACACAAAGCAATATTTTCTTCTTAACTGGGAGGAAATATTCAATATCCACTTCAGATTGTCATTGTGATTTTTCATATATACTCCATGAAAATAGAAAGGAATAGACTCAACTAGTATGCAGTGCAAATCTGGTGTTCTGAATAAAATATGAGCACAAATCACAACGTAAACTATGGGGCATTGGAGAAACCATTTATGTGGCCGAAATATTTGCTTGTGACTTGAGGTGGGGGTGCATTCCCAGATCTCACCGCAGTGTTGGTCACATTCCTGGGAAGCCCTGTTTTGTGGTTTCCTTTGCAAATTCACGGAGATGGATTCCTTTAACTCTGACAGTTTCTTCCAAATCTTTCCTACATTCTTCTAGGGCCTTTTCTTATAGACAAGGGACTTGAGCCAGGATGGTTAGGTTTCAGGTTAACAAAAAGAAACACTTTTATTGTCAATATTAATGGCAAACCTCGATTTTTACAAGGCTTGGGTTTAGCAGCATGAGCAGATCAAAAGCAGCTTGGCTTGATTTCTCCATATTCTCTGGAGCTTAGACAATTAACTGCAATTTTGCTGCTAACGAAACAACACAAAAAGTTAGTTACAGAAATGTTAAAGTTCATCTTTTAGCAGAGATGTTAACCTGTGTGCAACATATCAGAATTTCATAAATTTATCCCCGGATCTTGAATTGAGTTTTAAAAAGAAACTCCTCAAGAAAGTGTTGCATGAACAGTGTCCTCATTTGCAATGGCGAGATCTGTTTCAGTGTGTGCAGTACACCCTCGCTCTCTGGCTGGCGGTGTAAGGATCCGGCAGACTGAGGTCTCCCTGGTAATTTGGGTACACCGAGTCTCCAGTTAATGATAGATAATCAGCCTTTGGGTCATTCGGTCATTCTCTTATTACAAACTCCTCCTGCTCTCTCTGATCTCCTTTCAAACTAAATTTCACACAAACAAATAAAGCAAGACAGGGACAAGTTCTTAAAAAAAGAGGGAGAAATATTAGAAACTCCTGATACAGAACTCTAAACAAGGAAAGGCAAGCTAAAAGAGGATAGGAAAGAACATCTTATCAAAATGAACATGTTGTGTACAAAACATTAAAAGAAAAGGCTCTGGTTTCTGTTAAAGTGACAGAAAATTAAAATAAAAATAATTGCAGGCAGAAAAGTTATAATATAAACAGAGAAGGCAGGATGCTTGCTGGGAATGCGCAGCACTAGGAGGCTAATTTGTTGTTACAGATTATATATCTGCATCATGATTGGAGAGACGCTACTTTGTTCCATATTCCAGAAGAGAATGGTTTTCTTTTTAACATTTGTGTGAGTGCCCACTTAACACAGGCCAAAACCTCGAGGAACAACAACAACAAAAAATAAATAAATAAAAAAAGGAATTGCATTCTGCTTGCAAAGCATCCAACTTCAAACGAAGCAATTGGTTGCTTACGGAAAAAGCAGAATTCCATTCAGAATGCATTTGGAGACTTCCCTAAATCACTGTGACTGATGCTTTCTTATTTTGCTGACAGAAAGCAAAGTTCATTCTTAGGAACCTACAGCTGAAACCAGTCTTCCCCACTCCCTGGGGGTTTTCGTTTCCCCAGGCTACAGTTGCCCATGACTTTAGAAAGGCAAACTTCAGATTGGCCAAGGTGCATCTCAGACCAGATCCCTTAGGAAGACTTGAGAAGGTGTGGCTCTGGCAGTAAGGAGCTCGGGGCGAGAGCGCCCCTAGTGCCGCTTTCCTGTTCTGCCCTTGACGGTCCAGTTTGGTCTAAGCTCAGGATCCCCAGTGCATGCCATCCCCAAACCTTAGGTTTCCACTCTTAAGAGGGATCGTAACTTTGGCTTAGGGCTTGACTAACCCCCCAATTCTCCAAGTCAGAGAGGCAGCTGGAAGACAGTAGCAGGTAGGTGAAAGTGTCAATTCCACATTTTCCCCAAGGGTGGGTCTATCTGCCTCCAGTGTTGGAGAATCCACACCTCTTTGTTTCTTCTAGGCCCAGACTAAATGCCACCTCCTCAGGGAAGCCTTTCCAAGATATTGCTCTCGATCCTTGCCTCCCCGGATCAAGTCTTTGCTGAACTTTCTGGTGCTTGCACTCACATTCTCTTTGGCAGATCTCTGTCGCCTCTGTGACTGTGCCTGACTCCACAGCTCCATCAAAAAGGTGCTTAACCAGCTCGTGTAAAAACAGACAATTTCGAGAAACCGGGAACATTCTAAGTACCCCAGTTGCAATGGGATTCATTGCCTGTATTCTTAATGCGGTTACAAAGGATCACCTGGGTCAGTCTGGCCCCTCGGTGCGACCACCTCCAAGGCCCTGCGCCAAGGAGCCGAGGGTCGGCTCTCCACAGACAAGCTGCCCCTGTGTGTAAGGCTTCGTTTCCCCTTAGGAACAGTGGCGGCGACGACGCGAACCTCTGTGTGTGGAGGCTGCAGGAGATGAGTTTAAGGCGCCCCTGAGAGAGAGGCTCCTGATCCGTGGGTGCGCTCAATAAATATTCACGTACTTTCTCTTCCCGCCTCTTTGGTTTTGTCCCACTCTTCCAGCTGCCCGAAGGACCAGCTCCACAGCGACGGGTGCCAGCCCCAACAGGTGTGTCCTTTCCGCGCCGCTCGCCGATCCGCACCGGCCCGCCTTGGTGCCTCAGTGCCCCCGCGAAACCGCGACTCCGCGGGCATCGCCTGGGCCTCGGCCTCTGAGGACGGAGGGCGCTGCAGAGCTACATGCGCACAACTGGGGGTCGGGGGCGCGGCCGGAGCCAGCGCCCCGCGTTTACACCGTCTGCTCTTCAGCCGCGGAGAGGCCTGCGGGGTCGTCCCCTCCAACCTGGTTAAATTCTCGTTGTGGTGCTCCCCTCGCCCTCACCCCATCCCTTAAGGTTTCCGACGCGGATAAGGCGGGTGTTCAGTGCTGCTGGCCGGGTGAGGTCGCCGCTCCGGGCGGGACGCAGCCCCGGCTCGGTCCAGTCCATCTCCGAGAACTTTTCGCCTGAGGCGGGCAGGAAGGGGTTAACCGCGCCCCTCTCCCACTTTCACCTCGGAGCCCCTAGTGCTGGGCGAAGGCCACTGCTTCCCTCCTGAGGTCTCATTAGGGAAACCCTCACCGCTATTTTCAACATTTCCTCAATCAAGTGCCTTTAAATAGAGCTGCACAAACAAATTGGCGGCAAAAGCGTAGATCTTGTCACGATTGAGACCAATCCAATATTTCAGCCTTGTTTGCTTTGCAATTACGGGTTGGCTTGTGGCTGCGGTGCCACCGGGGCCAATCTGCAGCCGGCGGCTTTCTCCTCTGCACCTTGGGCGGGTGGAGGAAGCGACCCGCGCGGAGCCACTGCGGGGACCGGAGAGGGTGGCGCAGGGCAGGTGACACGCGGCCGCGTTTTTTGTGCGTGGGAGCCGTCGCCAGACCCCAGTGCCAAGGGCGCGCAGAGCAGCGCGAAAGGGGAGAGCCCGCGCCGCTGAGGCACACGCCGCGACGGCAATAAAGCTGCACTTCGCACATGGAAATCAGTGTTGCGTCTTTACTGGCTTCTCCTCTGCACCCCTCCCCCGCGTGCCCCTCTATCCCGTGCCGCGTTGCATTTTCCTTCAGTGTGGCTTAGCGGTTACTGGATTTCTCCTTCTCCCTCGCTGTGAAACTGCTAACATGATTTGTTATATTTTCCATAGCTGCTTATTCTTGTTTGACTTTTTGTACAAAGTCCCTTTAAATCTGCTGCAGGACGGGTAACGCTCCAAGCCCTTTGGATGGGCCCCTGCAGGCGTGTGGCTGCCCCCTGCCCACTTTTAATTCTTTCGGGATAGCTCTTCTGTGTAAATCATTCCCTGGGTGCCTCCATCGGTCATCGCGCGGGCCAGCCCAGTTTCTATCAGCGGAACAGTAGTTAACTCAAATCAGGTCTTAAGCCTTCTGTTTCACAGACAATTAAATCTTGGCTGCTGTTTAACAAAATTGTAATATTTACTCTGCTCTATACCGTGGAGCACTTTTAAAGTAAAAAGCACACACACACAAATGCTACATTTCAAAAAGAAAATATGCTAATAAATCTCTTTTTATGGATTCTCTCTGCATAAGTGGAAACAACATGATTTAAATCCCCAACACCCCACCCCCTTTAGAGGCACAGCTGAAGTTATACAGATACTGTCTTCCACAGGGTCCCCATCTTCCGGGCGGGCGGGGGAAGCTCCTGCAGTTATTACATTCAACTCAGCTTCAAAGGTTTCCCTCCCCACCCCAACCCATATGATAGGTAAGAGGGATTATCATATGGTAAAATTTTAAACGTGGAATCTATTTCTCATGTGGATTCAAGACACAGAGGTGTGATTTCATATTACTTTCTAAATGAATATTCATTTTCTCCTCTGTCCATTTCTGAAGGAATGGGAAGTTGAGGCAGAGAAATTTTTTTTTATGAGACTCTGGAGTATGTACTAAAATATACTTCTTTATTTTTAAAGAATGTGTAAGGTGTAGACCTACATTTGTTTGCTGGTTGTCATAAAACAAATTCGTAGCCATTTGATCCAATAGGCAAACTACTACATTTAACTTTTTTTTTTTTTTTTTTTTAGTTTATAGTTCAACTTGGGTTATATCTTCACTAGGATCATCCTCCTATTATAATATTTTGGTTCTCAATCTTATTTAAAGCAAATTTCAGAAGTGATTGTTTCATAAAATTGTGCAATAATAAAGCCACAGAATAGTATTTTAAATCCTTATGGTCATGCATACTCATGTATCTTTCACACACAATTTGCTGGCTAACTGACTGCTTTAGGAAGTCAAGCGCTAAGAAGCTAAAGTAGCTAGAAAGAATTCATAAGAATAATGTTTTCATAAAAAAATTGGTCTGGCATATTATTCAATGCACAAATTAGAATACTACTTTCATGTGTGTTAATGCTTAACAGTAAAACTGCTAGAGTGTCTTAACCATTAACATGTTTTACCACTCCACTTTCAAATGGGTGATCTCAGATAATTATGAAGATTTTGATGTTAATCCCACATTAAGTGAACAAGTATTATAATAATCTTAAAGCATTATTATTCTCATATAAATGCCAACAAACACAATTGTAGAGGGAACACAATTACTTTTTATCTGACATTATCCTATAAGAATATGGCCATATTCATTTCTTTGAAAATCAGAGCAGTTTTCAATTACTTTTTAAACAGAACTTTTTTCAACATAGCATTTTGCAATGCCTATAAACCACAGCAACTTGATACTGACAGATACACATTTTTCCTACATTATTATTCATTAACCTCTTTGGAAACTCACTAAAATAGAATAATACTCAAAAATATAAACACATAAAGAACAATTATTAGGTTCTACATATTTATTTAGGTAAGCCAATATTATTAAATTAAAAACATGTGCCTGGCATATAAATGCTTCTTTAGGAATTCTTTTTTGGATGAACAGTCATTTTTTAACCAACTCAGATTTTCAAATACTGATTTTTCACTCTGAACAGGCCTTGCATTGTTTTCAACAGTAGCTCCTGGAACAATATCGTTCTTAGTATTTTAGACTTTCAAACAACAATTGGAATTGGATAAATGCTTTCAGCTGGGAGTACTTTCCTAATACCTCTGTAGGTAATAGGAGTGTCTATTTGTATTGGGTGACAAACGGACACTGTCCTGGACAAACTGCCTACATTCTACAGAATCTACTGGAAAATAGTTTTTCTGTGTGATTGCTTGTGGTTCATCCAAAAAAAATTCTATTAAAATTTTAAAGTAATGTTTTTCTAATTATATTTGTAAAGTGATGACTTAAAGAGATATATAAAAATTAGGCAGGAAGAATGCAACAAACATGCAGCAACAAAATATGAAGAAATTTGCTTGAGAGAGTCTAGCAGGAGAATAGCTCTACATAACCTAATAGATTGTTGTTGACTTTCCCGGTTCAATGACTTTAAAATTGAGTTTCTCCTTGATAAAGACACTCAACCAAGGAAATATGTGTAAATTTTTGTATTTCAGAAAATATTAGCCTATTGTGATTTTAAATATTAAATTAAAATATAAACACCTTTAATTATTGGGCCAGTGTTCTTTCTAAAAGAACGTGTGGTATAAAAATTAATGTCAAATTTTCTTCAAATACAGTTTAAACTGGAATGATAAAGTGTATCCATGACATAATTTCCATAAACCCCAACTTGTCAAGAAAGAAGTGCAAAAGTTTTTTTTGGGAAAAACTGGGCAGCTTAACTGTTGTTAATCTAGGATAAATAAAGCAGGAAACTGCCTCCTTACATTCTCAGTAATTTTTTTTCTTTCTCTTCCAAACGTTGTCAAGTTCTATATATCTTGTGCTATTCAAGTAAAGATGATGTCAGTAATAAAATTATAGAATGTAATAAACTATTTTTCACTTTATTATAAAATCTATGTATTATATTGGATGATATAATTGCTTAGTTGTTTTAGCATTGAATTTTTCTTTTTTTCAAATAGAATAATATTTATGAAACTCTTACAAAGATAACTATGGTGGCTCATTAAAAGTAGTCATGGTGGCCGGTGCCACGGCTCAATAGGCTAATCCTTTTCCTGTGGCGCTGGCATACCGGGTTCTAGTCCCTGTTGGGGTGCTGGATTCTGTCCCGGTTGCTCCTCTTCCTGTCCAGCTCTCTGCTGTGGCCCGGGAGTGCAGTGGAGGATGGCCCAAGTGCTTGGGTCCTGCACCCACATGGGAGACCAGGAGAAGTACCTGGCTCCTGGCTTCGGACCAGCCCGGTGCGCCGGCTTCAGTGCGCTGGCTGCAGCGGCCATTGTGGGGTGAACCAACGGCAAAGGAAGACCTTTCTCTCTGTCTCTCTCTCTCACTGTCCACTCTGCCTGTAGGGGGAAAAAAGTAGTCATGGTTATGAAGTGGCATGTGAGTCTGCAACTTTTATTTTACACTCCTTTTAAAATCATAACCTGGGTATTTACAATGGGGATATCCAAGAAAAGAAACACAAGGATCCTTAACGTACACAACCAAGAACTACAATCTTTTAGAAGTTGCTCTCAGAAAACATTCTCTATCAACATTTCCATTCCTTTTTTTTTCCCTCTGCAATACCTCCACCTGCTATAATTTACTAAAAAGTCAAGGTATTAAGAGTGACTACTACAACTAAATGGGTTTTTCTCTGTTTGCATACATTAATATGGTTACATTGATGATTGAAACGTTCACTCAGCTGTCCTGGCATTTTCTCTCTTTTGTTAATTATCTGAATATTTGGAAAAAACTGGGTGATGTACCTCCATTGCCTTGCATGCTAGAAGTTTTAACTTACAGCCTCAGATTCCTCAGAATACATAGTAAGCCCTATACATTTTATTGTACTGTTACTTAGCTCTGCTTCATATCAAAAGAATCGAAAGCAGTTGCTTTAAGAATAGGTAAGAATGAATTTTTCAAAATTTGTTTAGAAAAATAAGTCCTGTGATACAATTGTAATTTACTTTTGATGTTTAGTACATCAGTGATGTGTTCTGGTCAATATTTTGATTCCAAGGGAAGTAAAATCACATTTTAAATGGGAAAGCTTTTTAACATTAATTTTGCTGTCAAGAAATCTTCATGATATTTCGTAAGGCTGCTACTGTGCATGTAAAGCAGCATAACAGAGTGAGGAAGGGCAGGGTCTCGAAGTCAGGGACACAGTTTTGAATCTTGACTACGACAGTTATCAGCTGTATGGTCTTGGGATAATTGTTTAACCATGGTCTGCTTCAGTTACCACATCTGGAAAGCATGGATAATAATTGTAAACTGTCACATTGTCATGGTGAACATTTAGCGAGATGATTCACGTGGAGCTCTTGGTAGAGGGTTTGGCACAGAATAAGTGCTAAATAAATGTCAGCCATTCTCCTTGGCATTGCTCTACACTGTTAGAGTGGCACACCACAGCTAGCTTCCCAAGAGCCACTAAGTGTGGGGATGTTGACAGCCTGCGCACTTCTTGGAGATTTGCATGAGGAGCTGCATTGCCTACAGACCTCAGGGTTGACAGGATAAAGACAATGGCTTCTGGCTTCCTTTGGAGGCTCTGGAAAGTAATGGGAAGATGGCTCTAGTGATAGCAATCATAGCAACCCACCAGAGTGTGGACGTCTACTTTTATTCCATCTTCATCTGTGGAATGGTTGGTTTGTGCCAGACACTAAGGTCTAACTAGGGAATATAATATCTTAAAGAAATAGAATAAATACCTAAATCACTGTTTTTGTGCTCCAGCATTGCAACATTTTAAGCACAAATATATTTATTTGCAAACTATGCATCTGCACTTCTTTACAGATACATTGCTTACATTTTACATTTATGCTAAAATAAACTAAAAAGGGTAAGTTATAGAATAATTAGATAATAGGTTTAAATATTTTGCCATAAGATTCAACCTCATCGGCAGTAGGCATAACCCACATTTCAAATAGTCTTATTTGTTTAAAAACACTTTGGCTAATTTATTGTTGAATTCAGGTTATCAGTGTCTGCTTTGTTTTGTGGCTGATAAAAGCCTTTACTTATGAGGAGGAACAATGTTAGTTCTGTCACTTTCTTGTTCATGATATCTGCCCACATTCTTTGCATTATTAATTGAAGATCCTTTGCAGGAATTTTTTAAAGCCCCTTGTCCATTTGGAGAAGGGTAGTTTAGTTAAAACTGGATTAATAATCGGCTTCCACCTCACTGAGTCAGATAAATTTGTAATATATCTCATTCTTGTATACTTACGAGTGAGCTGCTATCAACCCCTCTGCCTTCATGATCTCCGGCTGCCTTGGGGGACATATTATGTCCTCAAGGCAGCTGTTGACATAGGACCAAGCCAAATTGTTGGTGCCAGTGGTTACATTCAGTATTAGTGTACTCATTTCTGAATGTTCATATGAAAACAACAATAAAAAGAATTTTTTTTTGACAGGCAGAGTGGACAGTGAGAGAGAGACAGAGAGAAAGGTCTTCCTTTTCTGTTGGTTCACCCCACAATGGCTGTTGTGGCCGGCTCGCTGTGGCCGGTGCACTGCACTGATCCGAAGCCAGGAGCCAGGTGCTTCTCCTGGTCTCCCTAGTGGGTGCAGGGCCCATTGGGCCACAGCAGAGAGCTGGACTGGAAGAGGAGCGACCGGGACAGAATCAGGCGCCCCGACTGGGACTAGAACCCAGGGTGCCAGCACCGCAGGTGGAAGATTAGCCTATTGAGTCGCGGCGCCGGCCAAGAATTTCTAACATAATCTTCCATAATTCCATTCTTTTGGGCACATGTTTGGCTAGACTCAGAAGGCATTAAAGTTTCTTTTTCTACCTTTTTATTTCATTGAGGAATGAATGTGACACTTTGGTCTAACTGGGGAATATAATATCTTAAAGAAATAGAATAAATACCTAAATCACTGGACCTTTTTTAGTTTTTGTTTTCAATAATTTGCCTTACTCTATTTACCATACAATATTACAGCTATTCACTGTTTACAAATCAACTTCACACATTTCTTTCGTTTCTTTCTCTGTAAGGTAGATAAAGCAGGTCTGGCTCTGTCCTAAAGATGGAAAAGATGAATCATCAGTGGCATTTTTGGAGACATGAAGTGACTGTGCAAATTCATACAATTTTAAGCAGAAGAGCTGGGTTTGAACTTGTATTTTAAATCAATATTATGCTATTTTTGTTTTGTCATGTTAATTAAATTTTTAAAAACTTCGTTTGTTTTTTAAAACATCTATTTAAGAGGCAGAGAGGGAGACAGACTGACAGAGCGAGCTGCTTCTGCTGATTCAAAACTCAAATGCTTGCAGGGCTTGGGGTTGAGGGTGGCCAAATCTGAGAGCAGGCACCCACTTACTTGAGCCATCACCTGTTGCCCACTGGAGTCTCCATTAGCAGGAAGCTGGAGTCACGAGCTTGAGCCAGGTATGAACCCAGGTACCCCAGTATGGAACATAAGTGTCTTGATCACTAGGTCAATGGCTGCCCCTGTTCACTAACTTTTATATATACATATATATATATATATATTTAATATTTATTTGAAAGTCAGGGTTACACACACACACACACACACACAGAGAGAGAGAGAGGCAGAGAGAGAGAGAGAGAGTTCTTCCAGCCAGGAGCCAGGAGCTTCCTTCAGGTCTTCCAATGACAGTCTAAGGGCCCAAGGATGTGGGCCATCTTCCACTGCTTTCCCAGGCATAGCAGAGTGTTGGATTGAAAGTGGAGCAGCTGGAACTCAAACCGGAGCCCATATGGGATGCTGGCACTGCAGATGGCGGCCTTACCTGCTTTGCCACAGCACTGGCACCTCACTAACTTAAAACAATATTCATATTCATCTGAATCAAAGGGAGACAGAACTATAAAACTGAAGAGAAGTGATGGTTCCAAGTGGTGCTGGGAATGAATTAAGAGGAAGCACATATATCGGCATATATAAGAATCAAACAGAGTAATGTAGAGGAAAGGAATTAGCATTTAGTGACCACCTATTATATCCTATGTTCTTTACACACACTATCCTTTTAAGATAGTTCTTAAAGTGGTAGAGTTTACGTAAAGAGATATTGAGGTTCAGAAGTGCTAAATAAGTTGACTTTAAGTTGTGGAGTTGAAGCCAACAAAAGTTGAAAATTAAAATAATACACATACTTTAAGCTTCCAGGTCATGCTAACGTAACAAAACAGATTATGTGTTAAGGTCTTCTCACTAGTATTTTTTTTCCTAAATTGGATCTCTAGCTTGGGCTGAAATGAACATGACAAAACCAAATGGTGATGTGGATGCAGAGACATTGGATTACTCATGCACTGATGATGGGAATGTACAATGGTACAGCCTCTGAAAGACAGTTTCAGAATTTCTTTAAAAACTAAACAAGCTTCTACCCTATGACCCTGCAATTGTACTTCTGAGCATTTTTCTTAGTTAAGTGAAGAGTTAAGTTCACACAGAATGTTGTTTATGAGAGCTTGTAATAGCTTTATGTACGATTGCCCCAAACTGGAAAAACCCAGAAGTTCTTCAATGGATGAACACACTGGTAACCATTCTTTTAACATTTAAGAAAGTAATATTAATCATGGTACATCTATTTCATACTGGTATGGGATACTACTCAATAATACAAAGGAACAAATTACTGATAAATGGTACAACCTGATTGAATCTTTAGGGAAGGGTCACATACTGTCTGGTTCCATTTATATTACATTCTTGAAATGACAAAATTAGAGAAATGGAGAAAAGAGGAGTTAAGGAATTAAGTGGAAGGAAGTGAGGATGGCTATGAAAGAACAAGAAAAGGAGTCCTAGTGACAATGGAAATGTTCTGTATCTTGGCTTTATCAGTGTCAATTTTCTGGTTGTGATATTATACTACAATTTTTCAAGATGTTAGCATCAGGAGAAATGGGGAAAGGTTGCCTGAGAGCTCTATTATTTCTTATAATTGTATGGGAATTTATGATGATCTCAAAAGCTTATTAACAAAGTCAACTGATCTTCAAGGAATTCAGTTCCATGCCTTCCAGAACTGGTTTGAAAACAGGAGCAGAATGAGATTGAGAATAAGACTTATAACCTTAAGAATGATCTTTAATACATTACTCAAGATCTTCTGAATTTTGCCTTCTGCTTTTTATTATGATTGTAATGTATTCTCACTGCTATTTTGGGGAAGAAGAAAATAGCCACCTCTCTGTCATAGGACTGCTTTTCATAGAAGTCTTAAATCCATCAGCTGACAGATTTATGTATTAGAAGATGAAACTAGATTCCATTATATCTGATTGTCACAATTTATTTTTAAAGATGATCAGGGAAGTTTTTATTACCCTTCTCATCTCCTCCTGACTTAATTTTCTTCTTCTCTGTCTTATTCTATTTGAACTTGTATTTTCTCATGTTGTACTATTTCACCTAAAGTAAGTGCACATCTGTAGATTAAATTATAATGCCATTCTTAAAATGAGAAATATAAATATATATTGAATTTATACACAATATCTTCTTGCAGTATGCTTGGATAATATTTTTATAGAAGAGTAGTGAAGCTTATAAATGTTACTTAAAACATTTACTGGTGATTTGTTGAGAAGATAGAGTCACAGCACTCTTAAAGGGTGGGCCACCAGCAGCCACAGGGCCTTCTGTGGAACGCCTGACAAGGCTGGGGAGTGATTTAGTCACTGCAGAGGAGCTGCTGTCATGACAAATAGGGGTTAAATTGTGAGAATTTCAGGACGTATTTTGGGGAAAGATTAAATAAATCAGGGGACTTGCTGACAGCAAATAGTATCTTTGAGTGGCTGATGTGAAACACAGAATCAGAGAGTTGAGATGAATCCCAGGTGGTCGTTGGGAGCTGGAAAAAGTCCCAATGAGATGACTGGCTGAGACTAGGTTTCATTTCAGCGCCATTAAGTAATCTTTAAGTAATGCTTTATTAGTTTTTTCCCCAAGAAAAGATTATGCTGAATACATGGTGGAATTAAGGTATGCTAATATAGGCAGCATTTTATTTAAATGATTTCTCTAAGAGTAGGATTAGATGACCCTAAAACTTCTTCAAGAAGCTTAAAGTGCGTTAAATTCATAGCTGTCAGAATGAAAAATATTTTTTCTCCAACAACACATTTAAGCTCTTATTCTCTTACAATAAGGAATAATAAATTTTATTTAAGGATGTCATTTGGTAGATATGGAAATGAGGCATTTTGTTTTTCAACTAGCTTGCAGTGGAATGAGAGGTGTCAAGGTGAGAGATTGGGACCAGAGTCTGGAAAAAAAAATCACAGAACAGATGGGCATTTCCAGGTGCTTACCAAGAGGAAGTGCCTTGGAGGGCAGGGGGTGTGAAACAGGTGAACACCAGGAAACAGAAATCCTTAGTTTCGTGTCTAGTTAGGAGAATTTAGTATGGCTGGTTTACCTCATTTTATAGTTTCTTCTGACCAAAAAGACCAAGGAAAAGCAAAAAGGAAAAACAATCAATTTGGAAACCAGCAACAGAATAACCAGAACTTGAAAATGAACCCAAACAAAAATTGGGCTGATTTTATGAGATTGACTTGGAGTCAGGAAAAGAATGATACACTTCTGAGAGGAAGAAAGAGATCATCAAAGCCAAGAGAAGCTCAAAGTGGGGTTTAATAGCAGCTATCACATTGCAGCCGAGCCTCAGCCACTTCTGATGCAGCTGTTTCAGTTTAAGATGTTGCCATTCCTGTTCCACTTACTCAGCCCTTCCCGGTGACCCAAGTACACATGCCCAGGCACGTAGGCCCCGTTAGATAACTGTAAACCCTGCAGAGAGTTCCTGCAAGGGCAGGGGAAATGGAAATGATGAAATCCAATATAGCGTTTAGCTGAATCACCTTCTGAGGTTAAGCCCACTGAGCAATTAGGAATATCAGGAATCTCCTTGTACCTGTCAAGATCACACTGATGATTTTGTGCAAATTATATATGTAGGGAAGTTGTTTTTTATGCCTGATAGTAATAGGCTTTGGCTAGTAACTTGGGTATAACTTATTTTTTTTTAATATTAAAGGCAAGAGTGCTGATAACATTTTCACTTTGGAGGATTGTTTCAAACATTTCAAAACATTAGGCTTTTTGGATAATTCATTTTTTTGAATAGTGAACTTTTGTCTTTACATTCACAAAAGGAAGATGATTTATTGTAAAGGCAAACATTCTTACAGACTGTGAGTGCCTATAGGATTGCATGAGTTTCTGAAGTTGATCAAGAACCTACTTTTTTTTTTTAAAGATTTATTTTACTTATTTAAGAGAGAGAGAGAGAGAGAGAGAGAGAAGGAGGGAGAGGGAGAGGAAGAGGGAGAGGGAGAGGGAGAGGAAAAGGGAGAGATCCTCCATTTATTGGTTCACTCCCCAAATGGCCACAGTGACTGAGGCTGTGCCAGACCAAAACCAGAAGCCAGGAATTCCATCTGGATCTCCTATATGGGTGCAGGGGCCCAAGGACTTGGATCATCTTCTGCTGCCTTCCCAGGCCTACTAGCAAAGGGTTGGATAAGAAGTAGACCAGCCGGAACACAAACTGATGTGCATATGGGATGCTGGCTTTGCAGGAGGTGGCCTAATCCCTTACGGCACAATGTTGGCCCCAAGACCCTGATTTATCCTTTGCCAGGAACTAGAGGTCAAAATACTACTACTACTACTACTACTACTACTACTAATCGTTAGTAAAATGGTGTCATCTTCCTAAGCCCAGCCTGGCTTACTAGAAGTCAGGTGAGCAAATGGCCCAATCACAAGAATCAGTTCCACCCCCACCCTAAGGGGATTTGCTGCTCCCACTTCCTTATCTCTGCAAAGCTATATAAGACCTGTTCTTCCAGTACAGGCTGCTGTTCTCTCGTGCACTGGGAGGCAGCCTGTCAGGTTTCCCTTGCCCGAAAATAAACGTTTTCCTTTACTCTGCATTTGGTGTGTTTTGTGGTGATCTTTCGATAATAATGGTGCCTATTTTGAGCCAGGCCCTGTTCTAAGTACATTTCTCTTACTAACTCATTTATTTTTCACCATCCCCAAGATACTATTATTATCCCCATTTCATAGACAAGAAGCTGAGACTCAAAGAAGCACCACACAGTGATATAGGCAGTAATGAAACCAGCACTAGCTCCTTAGTGTGTTCTTCTATCCGCTAGCATTCAGTCATTTGCCATACATTTATTGATCATCTAGTATACAAAATAAATTGGGTTTTATACAAGCAGTACTTCACTGGATTCAGGTAGATGTCTCTGCTTCATTTGAGCTTTACGCTTATTGGGTCATGAAGGGGATGTGGTAAAATAACTGGATCTGTTGCTTGGGAAACCAACATCCCATATCAGAATACCAAGTTTCAAGTCCTGCCTCTGTCTCCTATCCTGCTTTCTGCTAATGTGCCTGGGAGGCAGCAGATGATGGATGGCTCAAATACTTGGGTCCTTGACACCCACAGGGGTGACCCAGGTGGAGTTCCTGGTTCCGGGCTTCAACTTGGCTCAGTCTTGGCTGATGTGGGCATCTAGGGAGTGAAACAGAAGATGTAAGATTTTCTCTAAGTCTCTCCCACCTGCCTTTCAAATCAATCAATCAATCAATCATAAAAAAAGAACATGAGGTACTGGAGTTGTAGGGCAGCAGGTTAAGTTGCTGCTGACTGTGATGCAGGCATCTTGTAAACGCAGCAGTTCAAGTCCCAGCTGCTTCACTTCTGACCCAGTTCTCTGCTAATGAATCTGGCAAAGCAGCAGAAGATGGTTCAGGTGCTTGGGTCTCTGCTACACATGTGAAAGACCCATATGGAACTCCAGGCTCCTGGCTTCAGCCTGCCCCAGGCCTGGACATTGTGACCATTTGGGGAGTGGATGGAACTCTGTATTTCTCTCTCTCTTTCTGTCTCTCTTTGTCTCTCCTCCGTCTCTATAACTCTGAATTTCAAAAAAATAACAAAAATCTTTTTTAAAAAAGAACAGGAAGTTGTGAGAAGGTATTAATGTTTGTATGGTATGGTAATCAAAAAATTATACATATTTATGGACTGCAGAGTGATATTTCAATACATATATACAATGTGTACTGATAAAAAAGGATAATCAACATTTCCACCTCTCTGACATTATTTTATGACTGGAGGTTTGAAGTATCTCTATTTTATTTGTTCGTATGATATATATTAGATTATGGTGAGTTATAATCTCTCACTATGCTGTGCAACACTAAGACATTCTTTTTTAAAAAGATTTATTTATTTATTTGAAAGAGTTACACAGAGAGGAGAGGCAGAGAAAGGGAGAGGTCTTCCATCCATTGGTTCATTCCCCAGTAGGCCATATGGCCAGAGCTGTGCCTGGAGCTTCCTTGGGGTCTTCCCATGCAGGTGCAGGGGTCCAAGGACTTGGGCCATCTTCTACTGCTTTCCCAGGCCATAGCAGAGAGCTGGATTGGAAGTGGAGTAACTGGGACTTGAACTGGCTCCCATATGGGATAATGGCACTGCAGGTAGTGGCTTTATCTGCTATGCCACAGTGCCAGCCCCAAGAATTATTCTTTTAATCCTTTAGACATCACAATTCTGTGTAAAGATTAATTTTTTTAAGCTTCCACCTATGAGGTAGAACATGCAGTATTTGTCTTTCTGTGTCTGGCTTATTTTACTTAATATCATGTCCTCCAGTTTCATCTATTTTGTTGCAAATGACAGGATTTCATTATTTTTTTTTTTTTACTGGCTGAGCAGTATTCCATTGTGTGTATTTTTCAGATTTTCTTTATCTATTCATCTGATGGTGGACACCTTGGTTGATTCCATATTTTAGGTTTTGTGAACAGTGCTGCATAAACACAGAGGCGCAGGCATCTCTTTGATACAATGATTTAACTTCTTTTGGATAGATACTAGTGCAGTCACTGGATCACATATATGGCAGTTCTATTTCTAGTTTTCATTTATTTTTTTCAAATTAATTAATTTATTTGAAAAGCAGAGTTGGGGGGCGGAGAGAGAGAGAGAGAGACTGAAAGAGAGAGATCTTCCATCTGCTGGTTCACTCCTCAAATGGCTGCAACAACTTGAACTGGTCTGATCTGAAGCCAGGAACCAAGAGCTTCTTATAGGTCTCCCATGTGGTTTCAGGGGCCCAAGCACTTGGGCCATCCTCTGCTGCCTTCCCAGGCACATTAACAGGGAGCTGGATTGGAAGTGGAGCAGCTGGGACTCCAACCAGCACCCATATGGGATGCTGACACTGTAGGCATTGCCTTTACCTGCTATACCACAGCGGTGGCCCCTAATTTCTACTTTTTAAAGAAATTTGCATACTATTTTCCATAGTGGCAATACTAATTTACATTCTTGCCAACAGTGTATGGGAGTTCTCCTTTCTCCCCATCGTCACCAGCACTTGTTACTTACTGTCTCTTTGATAATAGTCATCCTTTTTTTTTTTTTTAAAGATTTATTTATTTATTTGAAAGTCAGAATTACACAGAGAGGAGAGGCAGAGAAAGAGAGGTTTTCCATCTGATGGTTCACTCCCCAGATGGCCGCAATGGCCGCATTGGCCGGAGCTGCGCTGAACTGAAGCCAGGAGCTTCTTCCGGGTTTTCACTCGGGTGCAGGGGCCCAAGGGCTTGGGCCATCTTCTACTGCTTTCCCAGGCCATAGCAGAGAGCTGGATTGGAAGTGGAGTAGCGGGGTCTCGATCCGGCGCCCACATGGGATGCCAGCGCTTCAGGCCAGGGCATTAACCTGCTGTGCCACAGCGCTGGCTCCAGTAAGTAATTATAACAAGAGTTTCCCTGATGCATAGTGATATTGAGCATTTGCTTAATAATTTTTTTTGACATGTAGAGTTATAGACAGTGAGAGAGAGAGAGAGAGACAGAGAGAAAGGTCTTCCTTCCATTGGTTCACTCCCCAAATGGCCGCTCTGGCTGGCGCAGCGCCGATCTGAAGCCAGGAGCCAGGTGCTTCTTCCTGGTCTCCCATGGGGTGCAGGGGCCCAAGCACTTGGACCATCCTCCACTGCCCTCCCGGGCCACAGCAGAGAGCTGGACTGGAAGAGAAGCAACTGGGACTAGAACCCGGCACCCATATGGGATGCAGGTGCTGCAGGTGGAGGATTAACTAAGTGAGCCACGGCACTGGCCTCAGCATTTGCTTAATAATTTTATTTACTGTTTATGTTCTTTTTGAGAACTGATTATTCAGGTACTTTGCCCATTTCTTAACCGGACTGCTTTTTTTTTTTTGAGTTCCTGATATATTCTGTAAAATGTGTTGATTTAATAGAATAGGGAGCATGGGTTTCACACAGCTCTGCTTGTGTTCTTCCTTCTGCTTCTCATCTCAATGGGTAGAAAGGTCAGATCATTTAAGTGTGAATTCTCAGTGTCAAGCTCCTTCCTTGTTCTCTGCTTGGTGTTTTGGGAGTTACAGGCTACCTGAGTAGGTTTCCCACCTGGATGTGATTTTGCCAGTAGTAATAGATGTGTGACATACACACTGGCAGAGGTAGTAGGGGTGGGAATCTTAGCTTGGGATAATTTTAACATGCATCATGGGTGTTAACTCATTCCTTTGTTTCCATGTATAGCTATATTATTCTGGAATATGATACTCGGTTCTTCAACTTAGGAGGGAATTAAGAGACAGTCTCCGTGGCTCTGTTCTTTTATACAAGGGGAGGTCCAACTTATTTCTCCTAAAGATAGAATTGCATCTATTGTCTTTGACGTCTACCTGATGAATTCTGCCTGAGTCTTTTGAAAACTATTTGTACCTGGGATTCAAAGTCAGAATTAAGTGAAATTAATTATATAACGTATGTCTGAGCTTAGTTTTTGAGACTTTTATTTTGAATTTTGTCTGTAGCTTTTCCTAAGGTATACCCTTTTATGATTACAGGTTGAGTTTCCAAGTTCAGATGATTGGGATTTATTCATTCATTTATTCTTCAAATAAACTTGACTTTCTAGAATACATAGATTTCCTTAAAAATGCTAAAGAAAAATTCTAGCTTTAGATTTATATGGGTATTTAGCATGAAGAAAGACGAAAGTAATAATGATTATTCAGGGAAAAATTCACGATTTATTCTGCTTGGGAGGAGAATATTTGATTCTAAAACATACTGATACATATAAACATTTGGTAATGAGACAATATACTTTTATGAGAACATTTCAAACCACAAACATTGAGGTCTAGTCTTTTCTGAATATGTAAATGTCGGATTTTTATTTTTACTGATGATAATGGGAGTGACATATATGTGTGGTGTGAGTCCATGGTTGAACGCTCAGCTGATTAAGAAATGTGTTCTGTGGTTTTGCTACTTGTGAGTGATTAAACCCTGCAGAATAGAGTCTGTCCTTACGTATTTGGTTCACGAGGAAACTTAGTAAAGTGATATTGAGCTAATGATCCAGTTTCTCAAAAGGGGAGACTATTGGCCTAACGCTTTTGTAACTTGTAGCTGTCAACATGTTTAGTTTGTTTCCAAGGGGAGCTAGGCTGGGTAAGGGAAAGATTTTGTAGGAAACATTATGTGATATTAATAAAAACCACATTCTGTTTGATGTTCTCTCAAATTATATGTTCTTTATCTTCCTAAGAAATTGAACCATTTAAAAACAATAAATCCTTCTTTTCTATTGCCCACAAATGATCAACATTTCGAATGATCAAAACAATTTTATCCTAAAGATATCCCCACTTCTAGTCCAGCTTTATTTGCTGGTGCTGATTTATAGCTGAAAACACCACTTCATATATTTTTCCAAGCATCAAAGTCATAATGTGTTTTACAAATACTCAGAAGTGCTTAAAGTACATGGACCTCTGTATTCTTATTTTTTATTCTTCTATAAGTATGTATTTGAATTGGTTAAACAGATGGTGCCCTATTTTTGAAAAAAAAAAAAAAAAGAACTGCTAAGAATATTCACCTCAGGATGGAGAACTTGTAGGTTAAATTTTGTTCTGGAGTGCACTTTTACAACCAGGTAATTAACCTTTGAAAATGAGGGTATTTAAAGGAAGCAAGGAAAATCTTACCAAGATGATCTCACTAGCACTGATGTGGTAGACTTTTCATAAGCAAGATGCTCCAGAAGTTTAATAATTAAAGACTAAAATATTTTAAAATATAGTTACTTTTTAAAGCTTTCCAGTTTCTCTTTTCTATTACAATCACATTAGAACTTCAAGGAGTATTTATTTATAATAACAGGAATTGATACAAAGATTTCTAGGGGGAAGATGGAGGTGTTGACATGAACCAGTCAATATGTGTTTGTTGAGTGCTTACCACATGTGGAAGTCTCTTGCATGATTGTGAAAGGATAGAGCAGTTTTCCATGTGCACAATTTATTCTTAGTGAGCTTATGGTTTAGTTAGATTGAGAAAGAATGAGTTAATGAAAGTTAAAAGGGAGAATAGAAAAGACAATAAGGTTGTTGAAACAGACATGATTAATTGTAACTGAGACATTAAATTAATAATATAAGTTAAGAAAATTAGAGTTATGGGAATTAGAGTTATGGGATGGGATGGGCAAGAGAGAGTTCCTCTTGAGTTTGCACTAAACAGGGAAAGGCAGAGAGAGAGAGAGAGAGAAAAAGAGAGAGAGAGAGAGGGAGGGGGAGAGAGAGAGAGAGAGAGAGATTTTAGAAAGGCAGAATTTGACAAGGGATAAGAGTTCTGAAGCTACACATATCTGGGTGCGAATCTTGGTTTTGTTGTTGTCTAACTCTAATCTTGGGAGGTTACTCAGCTTTTCGAGTATCTTCTGTAAAATGGATATAATATTGACTCCTGTATTTCTTTTTAGGATTTGGTGGGATAGCATACATTATATTAAATATCTGGTTAATCCCCTCAGTTGGAGAGGATGTACTGATGGATGTAGTATGGAGAAAACTGAGGGCAAGTCATGTTCCTGGGGCAATGAGAAAGTCATAGTAAGAGGAGGCAAGGAGCAAGGAAGAGAACTTCGATGAGGTAATGTGGAAAGAGAAGCTAGAATAAGAGTCTGTCATTTGTTTTCTTATTTTCTAAATTATTGAGTTCCTTTATATGGGAAGCCCTCTGCTTGACTTGGAAATACAAAAGTGAAGCTCTAGCCTTGCATTTCTGTTGAATATCAATGTAAGTAATTGGAACTTTATGCTGAAGAGACCTATCTTTCAAGAGGGGAGAAGTATGAAAGAGGTATTTTTGCATGATAAACATGGAATATAATTCTTATGACTTAAGATATCAGTATATTGCTATCTCCTACTTGTTGATGGTTAATGTGCAGAAAGAATGTGACTAAGATCCTGTTGTTGTTCATTCATTTGAGAGTCCATTCAAATCAAAGAGAAGCATCCCCTCCCTTGAAGTAAAAGTTGACTTCCTCTTGGCTTCCCACATGGGTGTGGGTGCAGGGGCCCAAGCACGTGGCCATCCTCTGTTGCCTTTCCCAGGCACATCAGCAGGGAGCTGGATTGGAAGTGGGGTAGCTAGGACTCAAACTGGTGCCCATGTGGGATGCCAGCACTGCAGGCTGTGGCTTAACCACAGTGCCGTCCCTGTAACTACCATTTTTGTCTCTACTTCCCCTTTTATCCCAAAGCTCATTAGGACATCAATCAAATAAGGACCTCCTAATGCACACTAACTGCTAATATCAATGGCAAGCTTCTTCATTTCATGGTTGGTACCATGCTGAACTGTGCTACAATATTGAAATAACATTTCTTTTAAGGTGATCACATTTTGGTTCTCAGATTGGAAAATGCCACGGGGGAATGGGATACAAGATAAAAACTTACAGGTGGACATAAGCCTCTCTTTTAATGTCTATGCACCAGTTTTATGTCTGTTGTTATATATTACTTTATATCTGGCTTTTATACACACAGAACTCTATCTACACAGTATTCAATTTATACTTTTTTGGTGGCTGTGTAGCTCAGGTGGTTAAGGCATTGAACTAATGAGAATAAGGTCATAGGTTCAATCTTTGTGTGGGCCAGCAAGGTTTGCTTTGTTCAGTGGCCACAGACCTGGTCCAGCCAGCTGTCTAGCATATGTCTGCCCCAGGTCATAAGAGGACAGGGCAGTGGTGTATAGATGGACAAGAGCAAATCCATCACCACCATTAGAAAAAGCCAAGCCAAGCCCGTGTCCTACTAATGGGGGTCAATGATGTCTCATTTAAATGAGGTTGACATTTTATTACCTCTTGAGGAGAGATTCTTTTGAACACCAAATTTAAACATTTCTTTTTTTTGGTGTGTGAGTTCATTTCTAATAACTGGAAGGCTGAGCAAGACCACTGATGATTACAAGTTTTCAAATACAGATTAATGACTTAACTCTTTAAAAGGTTTAAAAGGTTGGTTTAATATTAAAAAGGAAAGTTCAGCGTGGCTCTTCAGTTACTTTCTCTTTTTCTTAAAATCTGATTAGTGAAATAAAAAATACACTAGCTCTTCAGAGAGTGGTTGATAGTCATTGCCTTCATTCAGGAATAAACAATTTTTAGTAAACTTTCTGATAATTAGACCATTACATGTTAACAAGAAGCAGGCACAATTAATTCCATGTTCCTCACATTTTTGGCCATTACTTAGCCCACACACCTCAGCTCTTATGTTTAGGCAAACATGTTCTCCAAAGCACTTCATTATTTAGCATCAGGTTTTGTTATATTTCAAATTTGATCAAAACTAGTTCCATTCCAAAGTGCTCTACCTCAGCTGTCCCCCTCAACTGGATCTTTGTGAGTGTTGCAAAAGAGTCAGATATATGCATGGTGGGGGGAGGCAGCAGAGAACAGAAGAGAAATTTGGTGAGAGAATGATGAAGAATTATATACTTAGGATTCTTTTAAAATCCATTTATTAAATATACATTATAGCAAAGATAATGGAAATATATAGTTGAAAATTTAAATAGACAATATATTCATGGGACAAAAATATAAAATAGTACAATGTGAAGTTTTGTTCCCTCCCCACTCATGTGCCCAATTCTACCTCCCTTGTATAGCCATTTTCTATTAGCTTCTTGTGTATTTTTACAAAATTTCTTTATGTCAAAATATCTTTAATCCTTCCTCTGTAAATATTTAATTATTTGAAAGGCAGAGTGATAGAGAGGGAGGGAGAGACATCAGAGAATGAGAGTAAAGAAGAGAGAGAGAGAGAGAGAGATATCTTACATCTGCTGGTTCACTCCCCAAATGCCAGGCATAGTCTGTGTTGGGCCAGATCAAAGCCAGGAGCCAGCTGTCTCCCATCTGGGTGTCAGGGGCCTATGTCCTTGGATCATAATACATCTCCCAGGTGTATTAGCAAGAAGCTGGCTAGGAAGTGGTAGTGAGACTTTATCTTTGGCACTCGAACATGGGATTCCAGCATTTCAAGTGGCAGCTGAAATCACTGTGCCACAATACTGGTCCCAACCATTTCTTCTTTTAATGCAAAAGGTATCAAACTGTAAACATTGTTCTTAATCCTAATTTTCCTACTTAACAATATGTCTCAGAGATCCTCATTTTTCATAGCTGTATTTTGCTGAATTTGTGTACTATAACTTATTTATCTAATTCCCTATTGATGTACCCTGATATATTTTATAATATTTTCTATATAGAGAAAATGTAATTAATTACTATGGAATGCATTATGAGAAAGCATTTTGATTCCTTTAATATTTACATATCAATCCTTTAAATGTCTATATTATAACTTATTTATCTTGTCCCTTATTGATGGGCATTGAGTTTCTGATCTTTTATTTTTATAGACAATGTTATAATTAATAACCTTTTACATGGATGTCTTTTTTTTATGGATGTCTTTTTTAAAAAATGTTATCTTTATGTTTTTTCTGTTTCTTATTTTATTTTTTATTATTTTTTAAATATTTATTTTATTTGGCCAGCGCCGCGGCTCAATAGGCTAATCCTCCATCTAGTGGCGCCGGCACATCGGTTCTAGTCCCGGTCAGGGCGCCGGATTCTGTCCCAGTTGCCCCTCTTCCAGGCCAGCTCTCTGCTGTGGCCCGGGAAGGCAGTGGAGGATGGCCCAAGTACTTGGGCCCTGCACCCCATGGGAGACCAGGAGAAGCACCTGGCTCCTGCCTTCGGATCAGCGTGGTGTGCCGGCCGCAGTGCGCCAGCTGTGGCGGCCATTGGAGGGTGAACCAACGGCAAAAAGGAAGACCTTTCTCTCTGTCTCTCTCTCTCACTATCCACTCTGCCTATCAAAAAAAAAATTATTTATTTATTTGAAAGAGTTACACAGAGAGAGGAGAGGCAGAGAAAGAGGTCTTCCATCTGATGGTTCACTCCCCAATTGGCTGCAATGGCCGGAGCTGCGCCTATCTGAAGCCAGGAGCCAGGAGCTTCTTCAGGGTCTCCTAAGTGGGTGCAGGGGCCCAAGGACTTGGGCCATCCTCCACTGCTTTCCCAAGCCACAGCAGAGAGCTGAATCGGAAGTGGAGCACCCAGGTCTTGAACGGGTGCCCATATGAGATACCGGTGCCTCAGGCCAGGGCATTAACCTGCTGTGTCAAGTGTCGGCCCCACGGATGTCTTACATATATGTGCAAATGTACATCTAAATATAATACCTAGGAATCAGACTTGAAATAAAAATAAAAATTTTGATTAAGCAAATTTAATTGTACATTTATCATTACATTATACAGGGAAATATTTTAATTTCCAAGCTCCCTTTATGCCAATTTTTTTCTAATTGTAACATAATTATTTTCTCTACTACTTGACATTGAAATATATTAATTCTTAATATGTAATAAGAAATTTTGAGGCCTAGAGATATCCAGAAAATAAACCGTAGTGGAGTGTGACAGGGGTTATGATTATCCAACAAATTAAAAATTATAAAGGTCTGTGTAGGCTATTTATGATAAAAAGTGAATTATGTGAGGTATGTAGCCTATGATAACTGCTTAAGTAAAATTATGAATAATTTTCAGAATTACTTATTATTAGCTTTGGGAAAAATGGGTAAAGCTCTTCTGTAACTAAGTTAGAAATCTTATAAGAAAATAAGTTAGTGTTAATAATGAGTAATATTGGAATGTACAATTGAGAAATTTTACTACATTCAGATAATTTTATTTGAGGCCAATTAAGTATGATATCAAGAATTATAGCAATTTTTTATATGAAGTAGTCAATGGAAACGAAGGTACAATTCATAGAATGACTGAAGAGCACACTTCTTTAATGAATCTCAACCTGCTCTATACAATAACAACATTATTATTGTAGTTAACATTAACGTTATTGCTGGACATGTATTGTTATGTGTGACCCATATGACAAGCCCTTAAAAGAAAAAAAATTTAAATAAGTCATTGGTGAAAGACTGGGTAAAGGTGGAACACCATAAGACCTAGATTTTTGGGGGACTATTTCAGTCAGATTCCATTCATTCATAAATCCATTCATCCACTTCATGATTTCACCATTCTTTGTCAGATTTCATAATTATGGAACTCTTGGAACACTACTCATTGTGCTAAAATGCTAGGAAATATAAGAAGTACAAGATATGGGTCTGGGTGTTTGGCCTAGTAGTTGATGCCTGAATCTCACATTGAAGTACCTGGGTTTGATTCCTGGCTGTGGTTCCTGATTCTGCCTTCCTGGTAATGTAGACCCTGAGGGGCAATACTGATGATCCAAGAATTTGGGTTCCTGCCACCCATGTGGGACAACTGGGTTCAGTTACTGGCTCCAGGCTTGTGGGCATCTGGGGACTGAACCAGCAGATGGAATCTTTGCCCTTCTGTCTCTTTCTCCTTTTGAAATAAATAAATAAATAAAAATTAAAAAAAGAGAAAAGTGCAAGACATGATCATATCTTATAGCCTTGTAAGATAATTAAATAGACAGGATGCAGTAAGGATTCTGAACATGTACCTCAAGAATGATATGAAGTGCTATGGCAGTTCCAAGGAGGAACATAATTAGTTTTAATAAGAGATGGTTTAATTTGCCTTGGAATATAAGACAATTGCAGTAACAAAAACACAACATAATGGATTTTACTTACAATGTAGTGATTTATTCTAAGGCTACATTGAGCGTTAGTGGAAACTGTCAGTCAGGAGCTGATAAAGGGAAGATGGTCCATTTTAGCTGCCTGCCTTTCCTGAGGAGTAGGGCTGAAGCTTAGCAGACTTGCAGTCTAGTGCCATGTTGTTCTCTGGGGATGAGTGGGTTATTGGGCAGAGGATTTTGGCATTTCTCTAAAACACGTAATGGGACAGACTGTCTCAGGTGTTGCTAATGACTCAAATGATCTTTCTTTTCTGGTTTATTTTATCCTTTTCATTTTACCATGTATTTTGATGAGCCTAACAACTACCATCTCAGGCAGTCCATCCTCAGGATATTTGCTACATGGCCTTAACTTACTTGATAACAAGTGAGACAGAAAATATGGTGCTGGATGCTTGTGTGTTTCTCTCGTTCAATTCTTTTAAAACATTCATTTGGATACCCTGTGTTGCGCCATCCTGGCTGGGTCAGGATGTTTTTTTTTTTTTTTTAAAGATTTATTTATTTATTTGAAAGTCTGAGTTACACAGAGAGAGAAGGAGAGGCAGAGAAAGAGGTCTTCCATCTGATGGTTCACTCCCCAATTGGCCGCAGTGGCTGGAATTGTGCTGATCCGAAGCCAGGAGCCAGGAGCTTCCTCCGGGTCTTCCATGTGGGTACAGGGGCCCAAGGACTAGGGCCATCTTCTACTGCTTTCCCAGGCCATTAGCAGAGAGCTGGATCGGAAGAAGAGCAGCCAGACTAGAATCGGCACCCATATGGGATGCCGGTGCTTCAGGCCAGGGCTTTAACCTGCTGTGCCACAGCTCTGGCCCCTGGATGTTGTTCTTTTAGGCTTTGCCACAGCATAGCTATGAAAAGGATCTTGGAGAATTTGAACTTGAACGTGAGTAGAAGAAAGAGGATAGCACAGGTATGCACACAGAAAACTGTCAAGCGTGAGAGCTGGGGAAACAATTCAGCACCATTGAACTAGGGAATTTCTACGGGAATAGTGGCTATTAGGCTTCTATTGTTCCACTTTTATTGTTGTAACACAGGGTACTTTTTGCTGTATTTTTCCAGGAATAAAAAGTGACTGTCATTTACAAAATGTTTTATTTGTAATATATGAATTATTAATGTTAACATTAACAATGAGAGTCATAAACTTAACTGGATTTGTTGACACACCATGAGAAGGACAACTATGATTTTAAAAATTTTGTTTAAGGAATACAACTTTATGAATTTAATATATGCAGATTTGAGAACATGGTAATTCTTCCCCCCTCCCACCCTCCCACCCATACTCCCACCTTTATTCCTCCTCTCTCTTCCTTTCCCATTCTTATTTTTTGCATAAATAAATTTTAGTTAATTTTTATACTCATAAAATTAACCCTAAACTATGTAAAAAGGAGAAAAGAACAAAACCAACCAAATAAACAAGAAAAACACTGTTTCTGGACAGTCAAGGCAAGGGCTGTTCAAAATCATTGCATCTTAAAGTGTCAGACAACTATGATTTTTTTTAAAGATTTATTTATTTATTCAAAAGGCAGAGTTAGAGAAAGGCAGAAGCAGAGATAGACAGAAAGGTCTTCCACCTGCCGGGTCACTCCCCAATAGACACAATGGCCAGAGCTGGGCTGATCCGAATCCAGGAGCCAGGGGCATCTTTCAGGTCTCCTACATGGGTACAGGGGCCCAAGGACTTGGGTCATCATCTACTGTTTTCCCAGGCTATAGCAGAGAGCTATATCAGAAGTGGAGCAGCCAGGACTCCAACTGGCAGTAGTGATGTTTCAAGTAATTGGGTTCCTGCCACACTTGTGGGAGCGCTGGATTAAGTACCTGAATCCCAGCTTTGTTTTTGTCAAGCCTCAGCCTAGTCCTGGCCGTTGTGGACATTTGGAGAGTGAGTTAGCAGATGGAAGTTCTCTCTGTCTTACTTTTGCTCTCTCTCTTGCTCTTTGTTAGTCTGTCTCTCTGCCTCTCAAATAAAACAAATTTTCAAAAAAAAGTTTGTAGAAAAATGGAATGAAAGATAAGACTATTTTGGTGCAAAATTGTTTGAAATCCATGAATATGTTTTTTTTTTTAATCACACACATTTTTCAAGAATATTTTGAAGAATCCTCTTATATAGTTGTCACTGGTAAAGGTAGTCCTTATCAATCAGTGAGCAAATACCAGACAGGGATATAGGAATTTAGGGAGCCCACCATGGATGAGCTCTCAGGGAGAATTCCTTCCTTCCTTCCTTCCTTCCTTCCTTCCTTCCTTCCTTCCTTCCTTCCTTCCTTCCTTCCTTCTCTCTTTCTCTCCCTTTCTTTCTCTCTCTCTTTCTTTCTTTCTTTCTTTCTTTCTTTCTTTCTTTCTTTCTTTCTTTCTTTCTTTCTTTCTTTCTTTCTTTCTTTCTTTCTCTTTCTTTCTCTCTCTCTCTCTCTCTTCCTTCCTTCCTTCCTTCCTTCCTTCCTTCCTTCCTTCCTTCCTTCCTTCCTTCCTTCCTTCCATCTTTCCTTCCTTCCTTCCTTCCTTTCTCTCCTAAGAGTGATTTATTTATTTGACAGGCAGAGTTACAGAGAGGCAGAGGTGGAGAGAGAGAGGTCTTTCATCCAATGGTTAACTCCCCAGATGGCCACAATGGTCAGAGCAGTGCCGATCCGAAGCCAAGAGCCAGGAGCTTCTTCCAGGTCTCTCATGTGGGTGCAGGGGCCCAGGGACTTGGGCCATCTTCTACTGCTTTCCCAGGCCATAGCAGAGAGCTAGATCGGAAGTGGAGCAACCAGAACTTGAACTGGTGCCCATACAGGATGCCTGCACTGCAGGTGATGGCTTTATCAGCTACGCCACAGTGCTGGCCCCAGGAGAATTTCAAGGACAAGACTTTACCTGTATTAAAATATCTAACACAGTAGGTAAAAGGTAACATTAATGTCATTCAAATTTAGGAATGGTTTATATGAAACAAACCTCTGATGCATAGTTGATTTTGTATGCTTGGTTTGTCTATTAATTATACATATTTGTTTATTTACAAAATCAGCTATATTGTCCTTAGAGTTTTCTAATGTGAAAATAAAGGGATATTTCAAATTATTTTTCTATATGCTAGTAGGTAGGCGGAATTAGTATTAAAGATGCATTCTTAGCTCACTAGAAGGTAAATGGTCATAAAAATCCATATATTTAAATCCAGAGAAAAATACTGGCTACTATTCTCCTTTAGGCATCTCTGGGAGATCAAATTCTCACTTGGCTTACTAAAATCTTAACCTAGAACCACATGACAATATACCCACAAATTCTTTTCCATTGGTAGGCAAAACAAATGAAACACAAGTGCTCATAGAACATTCCAAAGAGTCAACAGAGAGAAATGGAAAGTATTAGAAACATGATTGTGTTTGGAAAGGGAGACATAAATGTAAGTAAAACAAAGAATGAAAAGTCATCTATTACCTATATTTGAAGTCTCCATTATGGATATTCCTTTACATTTTTTTCCTGATTTTATAAAAATAGTATGTGCTTATTGTATTCATCTAGGAAAACAAATAAAAAGTTAAAAAGAAACTAACAGTCACTCAATCTCACTCAGAAATAACCACTGTTAATTGATTTTTACCTTTTGGCTAACATTAAGTTTTAAATGTCTACTGCAGGGGTAGGGGACTTTTTTTCTGCCAAGCACTATTTGGATATGTATAACATAATTCAAAATTATCAACTTAAAAATTAGCCTGCTATATATTTATAGAATTCTGAGTCCTGCTTGTAGTTGCATTGGTAGGGCCAGACCAAATGACTTCTCAGTCCTTACATGTAAGGCCAACAAGAGAGATGTTTCTGACTCCTGATAGAGCTTTGTGTGATAATTTCTCATTTACCCTTAATTGAACTTTTTTTTTTTGACAGGCAGGAGTGGACAGTGAGAGAGAGAGAGACAGAGAGAAAGGTCTTCCTTTTGCCGTTGGTTCACCCTCCAATGGCCGCCACGGCTGGCGCGCTGCGGCTGGTGCACTGCGCTGATCCGATGGCAGGAGCCAGGTGCTTCTCCTGGTCTCCCATGGGGTGCAGGGCCCAAGCACTTGGGCCATCCTCCACTGCCTTCCCGGGCCACAGCAGAGAGCTGGCCTGGAAGAGGGGCAACTGGGACAGAATCTGGCGCCCCGACTGGGACTAGAACCCGGTGTGCCGGCGCCGCAAGGCGGAGGATTAGCCTAGTGAGCTGCGGTGCCGGCCCTTTAATTGAACTTTACTTATTTATTTATTTTTGCATCTCGATGTTAATTTTGCTTTTTTTTTTTTTGAGAAACTTAGTTAACTTTAAAGAAACACCCAAGATTGATACATCTTTTGTGAGCACTTAGATATAACTATATGAGACAAAAGAATATTCTCCACCTATTACATTGAAAGAAAGTAAGTCCTTGAGAACAAGTCTTATTATTAATTAAGGAAGCACCTAAGAAAGTAAGCAATGGAGTTGGACACTTTGGCATAACTAAAACTTATGAGACATAAGAATATCTCCACTTAATACACTAAAATGAAGTAAATCTTTGAGAACAAATTTTACTGTTAACTCTCATAATACAATTCTTTGAGGACAGAGGTCTTGCATGGGAAGATAATGCACAGTGATTCCTGTTGTTAATTTAACAATTAACACTCTTATGTGTGATGTCAGTGATCACTTGCAGCTCTTGCCATGAGCTGCCTAGGCTATGGAAGCCTTCTGAATTCACAAACTCCAACAATATTTAGACACGGCCATAAGCAAAGTGTAAGTTCTCTCCTTCCTTCAGAGAAAAGTACATCCTTCTTTGGAGGCCATTTCTTTCTACTTGGGTCTCACCCACCGGGGTCCTTTATGTAGGACATTTTTTTCCCAGAGTGTCTTGGCTTTCCATGCCTGAAATGTTCCCCCCCTGGGCTTTCCAACCAGACTGGAATGCCTTTAGGACTGATTCTGAAGTTGGAGTGCTACTTAAAACAATTGTCATTCTATGAGTCTGCTGTATGGACTGCTTCCCATGTTGGAGCCTTCAGTCCTTTTAAATTCTGTATATTATTGTTTCTAAACAGTTCTATTTATATAATCACTTTAGCACCTGATCCTACACATATGATCACTTTAACACTTAAAATGCTATTTTTACTACACAGCTTAAGAGGATCTTAACTGAATTGTAAATGCAGTATTTTGTTGGGGGGGAAATTTCTGTTAGGGGACTCTATGTAAGACTGGAAAGAGATGATGAGGCATTTTTTTCCCCTTGAAATCTTTAAATTAGTAGTATATTATGTGTAGTAATCAGTTGTTAGTGAATTTCCAAAGTTTCCTTGTTGTTCTGTTGGTAAGGGATTAAAATAATCCAGCTTGGTCCTTATTCAGTGAGTAGCTGCTGATTTGAACTGAACATAAATCTGCTTTGAATGCTTCTTGTGCCTACATTTGAGTCACCCAGAGGCTGCTAATTTAGAAAATATTGGAAGTCATCATTCAGGAGGGACCAGACAGGTGGGGCTTCTGGAGTAGACTTCAAGGGTTGTCCTTTCTTGTCAAGAAAACAAATTTATGGAAGCATGTTGCATTTGCTGTATGCACTGTTCCCACACAATGTAAATGGCTGAAAGTAACTTCATGTACTGTTTTGTTCAGCCCACAGGAGGGATCTCTGGTTTGGCAATTTTTTAGTGTTTGTGTCTGCTGTAAATGATTCATTCAAAATATTGCTAAAAATATTTGGTTCATCTTGGATTTGATACTCAGTACTTATTAATCTTGAACTTTATAAATCAGATTCTCATCCTCAGAGGAATTTTTTTTAAGATGTTGTTTCCTGCACAATTATTGCCTCCTTTGATCTCACACTACATTTGGCCTTTCAGATAAGGGAGACCAATAATTCCTC
Source organism: Oryctolagus cuniculus (assembly GCF_964237555.1). Classification (NCBI taxonomy): domain Eukaryota; kingdom Metazoa; phylum Chordata; class Mammalia; order Lagomorpha; family Leporidae; genus Oryctolagus; species Oryctolagus cuniculus. Next base: position 55,994,422 of record NC_091433.1, read on the forward strand.
AGCTATAACTTCAGCAACAAAGATAACTATCATGCATTGTGTGACATGCAATTCATTATTCAGTTGCAAATATCCACCACGGTCCTATATTAAATGTTTTACAGCTCTGTATGGCTTACTGAGCTAACATAGCATTTCTGACTGTATATGTGTACAAGAGGGGTAAAAAAAACCACCTCTTTGTTTTGTTCAAAGGAACTTAATATGTTAATCAAAACAAACAATTTAAGACATCTTAGTAGAATAAAATCATAGTGAAGGGCATCTCTATACGCTTCCTAGATATTTTATTTTATTTTCTTGAATAAGGGAAACTTCTCTCTTGATTTATCTATTAATTCTCCTTATTGCCTTTGGAATAAACAGGATGAATATGCAAAAGTAAAAATCAGTCTTCAAAAATCTTATGATCGGCATTTACTGACATTCCATCATTCCTTCTTATAATGCACTGTTGAGTTGTTTGCCTGGCATAAAGATTTCTTTGGAATGCAGTAGAAAACAAAAGATTGGTTCAAGATTTGATCAGATACTTAAAGACAATCTTCCTACAGTTTTCAGTTCACCAAATAACAAGTTAGCAGTGTGGAGATGGCTGGAAGAGCAGTTTCCTAATTTTGAGTTTTTGGCAAGCTGAAATTCCACCTGCTGAAATTTAACAGTGCAGAGATTGTTATCCAGTGGGTATTTTTGCAACTTTCTGTTTGGTACTCAATAAAGCAGATTGTATTACTGTGCGGGAAAAATTTAACTTGCTACTCATTTGGGTATTAATCTATCAAAATATTTCCTGGACTTATTTTACAAACTAACAAAAGAACTATTGTACACTTACCATCAGAAAGTTCTTAGTTCATATTGATATTTTTAATTTCTTAATTGAATGGTTTTACTTCCTTGCTTAATGTAGACATTATTTTCAGATTATTAGTGAATGAAAAAAGTTAATTTGTAAGTTGAATTGGATTTTTGTTGTAAACTGAAAAGCCTTTTTGTGGCCCAAGAACGTTTTTTCCCTTGGACTCTTTTACTACTCTCCCTGTTACCTCCTTCTCTTAACTGAGACTCCCCCGTCCCTTCATTTCTACTTTGCACAAGTAAAGCAGCTATTTTGTCAGAAAAGTATGAGGGACCTTCAAAAATTCACAGAAAACGAGAATTATCTTTTAGTTACATTTCCAACAAACACTTGAAGTATTCCTAAAAATACTCACTCTTTAGAACCAATTGATTCCCAAACATTTTAGGAAGGAAACAGATGTTTAATATGATAACAGAGGAAAAAAATTGATATGAACATTTAAGTTTTCCAGCGTAGACAACAGAATAGAAGTCTGGTCACTTACAGCACACATCTGAACTCCAGCTTAAAATGACTTTACTTTTTTTTCCCTGAAAAAAATCCATTGAGTTGTAATAGATTCTTTTCAAATATTCATGTTTAGCATAAAAATCCAGATCAAAGCTTTTATTAAATTTTTTTCCCTCTCAATCATGTCTGGGGGCTATGTGGTATTTTTGTTTCTCTTTGAGTAAATTTTTTTTTTTTTTTAGCAGAAGAGGTTCAAAGTTTCTTTAAACTTGGAAAGTGATTCTTGCAAAACAAACAAACCAGTATGAAATAATTCTGACCTTTAAAACACAAAACAAGTGTTGTTTTGAATTCTGTTGTCCTTGTTCTTGCTCAAATCCAACTGGGGTATGTGTGTGTGTGTGTGTGTGTGTGTAGCACTTGTATGTCTGCATGGACTATTGGAAATGAGACTTTCATGAAAAAATATGATCACAGTACATAAGACCAAGTTGTCAGTTAAATTTGAAAGGTATTGAGTGACATGGTGGTTGTCTTGATAGCAAATTCCAATTCTTTCACCAGTAATTTTTAAAAATGTGAAGGCAAATCTTTACTTCATCTATGTAAGTCCAACTTAAAGTGGCTAGGCACTGGGCACCACTAATTATAGCAACCCAAATCTATCTGGACAAAGTTTTGTCAGAATGAAATCTATATGCAGTGATGATGACCTTTTCATAATCCTTGTCCTTGAAATTTTCCATGTGGACCATCTGAATTGCTGAACTGTCAGGATGCAAGGAGCAAGAGTTTTAGAATCAAAGGACCTCATTTCAGAGTATCAGGTCTGTGGGACTTTGGACAAGTCATGCAGTTTCCTTGATAGACACTTGTTTTTCAGCAGAAAGGGTTAATTACCTACTTCACAGGGCTGTTGTGAGGCAAAAGAGTTAACTATAGTGAATATGCCAAATGAGGTCTGGTACATAGCTGGTACTCAGCACACTTTATATTTACAGAATATAAAGGATTTGTTACCACTGATGAAACAGTTATTATTTTTGCAGTGTGGCATCAGCCTGATTGTATTTTTGTATTACCTCATTGATATCAATCTAGTCTAATAGCAAATATCTGTATTTTTGTTTATTTATGTCATCTGATCAAATTCAAACAGGGAGAGAAATAATAGACAGCACATCTCCTGTAAAACGTAGTGGAGAGGGGCCTGGCTGTTTTGAGTGTTTTCTTTCCAGAGACCTTAATATATGTCTAATTCCTTACCTTGTGGTGGTGGCTATTTTCTCCAATGTTTTTATTGTGGACTCTCTGGAGCCTCATGCAGCCTTCCTACACCACCCACACACCCACAATCCCTAGCACAACCACTTCATTTCCTTTCTAAAATTACAGAAAATCTCCGAGCTTGGGAGACGGGCTGGAGAGAAGAAAGACTACTTCCCTTTGTTTACCTGGCCTTGCATTTTCTGCTGGTCCCCTCTGAGTACTTTCAGACGCTCACACTTTGCTCTGCATGATCCCCTCTGACATCTCTGTATCCTGTTAGTGGTAGGAAAGGCTTCACTCTCTATTTGGAAATCACTCCTGTGGCACCTCTGAAGCCTGGAGGAGGAAAAGGCTGTGTCAAGGACAGACACTGTTCTCCTTTGGAAGTTGTTGGGCAGCCTGAATGGCATGCCCCTGCCAACTGGTCGTCCAAATAGAAACTGAGGCCTCAAACGCTCCAGCTTCCTGATCTCGGTCACCCTATTTCTGTCCATTGTGGGCACAACTTTAAGGAATGAAACATTGAAATCTTTTTGCCTTTTCCTTTCCTGCAAGTCACACTCTTTACAAAATTGCAGTGAGGTTTATGCCTTAACTCAGGTAATCTTTCCTAAGTTGTAGGACTCCTAGTGTTATTTTCATTCTTTAAAACGAGCTCCATGCTACCTCCCTCGTTTAGCTCTGTGAGAACTGAGTGAGATGAAGTGCTGCAGGTATTGAATTTGGCACATTGTAGGTGCTCAGATACATTTGTTTTACTAGCCTAATAACAAAAATAAATTCTGATAAGGATTAGAAGAGTGTCAAATAATGTGTCATTTTCTAGGTAAGTAAATGCAGGTGATGTGCTGGAGACACAGCAGGAGTTTCCCAGACTATTTGTGCTGGTCTCTGCCTTTGGCACAATGGGTAGGAGAATTGGGCTGACTGGTCATACACCTGTTCTGTACTTTAAGCCACTGCTGATTCTGACAATTGCAGGTATCTCTGGCAGAGGGAAGGCAGCTGAACGTGGCAGGATTTTCTTCTTTGGTTTCTCAATGAGCCATAACTCTTTCAGATTCACTGTTCACATATGGCCTCCAAGCAGACCTGGCAGTTTCCATCCATGGTGCAGGCTGGGAAAGGTAGGGTCTGGAAAACTCATAAAAGTAGACTGAGTGGTAAAGGAAAATCAATCTTCTCCTGCTTTGGACCAAGTTGACGAGAATCATTCTCCCTGATTCTCCATAAATTGGAACAAGGCTTAGGACACTAATCCTACTGTAATACCATTTGAAGACGAACACTGACATTTGTGACATTTAAATAACAGTTGAGGTCTGCTATTAAACCAGGGCCTCCAACTGTTTAACCTTTGCCCTTGTGTACTATTACCCTTGGTCCAGTGCATGCAAATGTACTTATTAATACATTTCAGCTTTCTGATGCCACATGCTTATTTAGTTTGGCTGGATACATCGCTTAGTGTGAACTTCAGTGCACCCAACACAAAGTTTGTTTTAAAGGGATATAGTCTAAGGCTTGTTCTTAGATTGTTTTTATACAGTCAAAGCTAAATAGAAGGCAATTACTCCAAACTCTTCCTGTGAATGGGGAGAGTGTATTTCTTTTTTTTAAAGATTTATTTATTTATTTGAAAGTCAGAGTTACACAGAGAGAGAAGAGGCAGAGAGAGAGAGAGAGAGAGAGAGAGGTCCTCCATCCGATGGTTCACTCCTCAGATGGCTGCAACGGCCAGAGCCATGCCAATCTGAAGCCAGGAGCCAGAAGCTTCTTCTGGGTCTCCCATGTGGGTACAGGGGCCCAAGGATTTGGGCCATCTTCTACTGCTTTCTCAGGCCATAGCAGAGAGCTGGATTGGAAGTGGAGCAGTGGGGACTAGAATCAGCACCCATATGAGATGCTGGTGCTTCAGGCCAGGGCGTTAACCCACAGCGCCACAGCGCTGGCCCTGAGAGTGTATTTCTTGCACTAAGTTATCTACAGAGATATACAGCCATGCATTTATTCATTCAAAAATTTTTCTTAAAGGCTTTTTAGGTATCATACATTATACTAGATCCAAAAAATAATGAAGATGTATGTGCCCCTTCTCTCTAAACAACTGAAGCCATGCAATTCTTTGGCCATACCCAAAGCATCCTAATTTATGTGCTTCCTTCTTTAGGCTTGGCCTAATTGCTCATACAAAATCTTTACTTGTTTCAAAAAAAGCAGATTCTTGTTAGTCTTGTTAACTGATGAATTAGAGACTGAAGGATATGAGTATTGTCCATACTAATATATATATCTGTATATATGTAAATATTTATATCTATATCTCTGTCTATGTCTATATATATCTGTAATGATAGTATTGGTATTAAAGTAAGGAGTAACTTTCTTTTAAACTCTTGGATATTTTCCCAAGCAGGGGAAAATACTTTCTGTTATATATTATTTATTGTTGCACACTTTTCCTGAGCATCAACAAATCTGCTGTATATCTGACACAGAATTGAGTTGGGGGTCACTTTATCATTAGATTTATTTCAAAGATTGAAATTCTAGTGTGGCTTTATGTTAAATCAATCCAGGCCTACCTTGGTTGTTGATAGATCTAGGTTTGATGATGGTTCTACTAGTTTTTAGGTGTATAAAATTCAGCAAGGTGCTTAATTTTTCCAAGCCTTGGTTTCATTTTCTATAAAATAGGTTAATATTGCTTGCCTTGCTGAGTTAGTAGGAGGATCACAGAAAATCATGTGTCAAGATATCCAGAATAGAGCCTGATACAACCTGGGCCTTGTTCTTGTCACTATGCTTTAAAGAGTTCCTGTCTTCCTCCAACTTTGACCCTCTTCCAGTTTTGCCCATCATCACAGCACAACTTTTTTCTTTTAGGTCAGTGTTTCTGAACTGGGAGCAATTTTGTTCCCTAAGAGGTATCTTGTAATTCCAGGGGTTTGTTTTATAACAGTCTTGTGTGTAGGGGGATGCTATAGCACTTGGTAGAAAGAGACCATTGATGCTGTTAAGCCATCTACAATGCATGGGAAAACTGACTCCCTTCCCCTCAACAAGACTTACTTAGCCCAAAATGTCAATAACTCTGAGGCTGAGAAATCCTGTTGTGGGAACCAGGCTTGGGTCTCCAAGACTCTGAAATTCTCTCCCCAAACAGCTCATTTGCAGGATCTCATTTCTACCCACACCTGGGGCCAAGGAGTAGATATAAGGGAGGGATGCGGCAAAACTTGGGTGTGTGGGAGGGGGTGTCCACCTGCTTGTGTGAGGCCCCCCCTCAAATGCCAGCGGTCAAGACAAGGGCTTTGGCTCTTGGGCCAGCTCTCTCATGCCACCACGTTTCACTGTGGAATTCTGAGGAGTCTGAAGGTTCTACACTGGGAACTGGACTTCCAAGTTGTTATGAAGGTATATTTGTAAATGTTAGAGAACACAACATTTTACCTAACAGTGTGTAAGTTACATTTATAATCTGAAGTGTTTAGATATATGGTATGTGGGCCTTTGTTTACATTCTTGCCCCGGGTCCCACAAATATTAGGACTTGCTAGTCAGACTTCCCAAACTCTGTATCCTTCCCTCTCTGTGGCTGGGGTTGCTTGGTCTCCATCTTCAGGCTCAGTTCTAAGAGCTCAGCTATATTTAAAGAAGCTAATGCTTCAATAGCTCCATAGCACATGTGGTGTGTGCTGAGGTTCAGTGTGGGTTGTTTTGTTTGCAAATTTATTCTAGAATTTGTGAGTTTTCTGGTAGTTGGAACATTTATGGTGAAGATTCTCACAGTGACCTCTGTTCCTGAGGACTTTATCTTCAGCTCAGGCTTGGGCCTCTGACAGACGTGTTAGCATCAGCTCACCTAAGCAGGAAACTTCAGAATCTCTTCCAGGGAACTAATATGTAGAATCAGAGTCTGTGAATGGCTGTGAACAGGAAATTTGCTACTGGATAGGCATTTTTCACCAAAGAGAAAGACAGTATTTTTTTGGGGGGGGGGGTGGAGATGGAAGACCTGCTTGTTGCCTGGGTTCTTAATCCCTTTCAGGTCCTCAAAAGATCTCTGGGTTCCATTAGGTACTTCAGTTCCTTTCCAAAACTTCTCCTGTTTGCTTAGGCTGCATTGAGTTGATTTCTGTTTCATGTCACCACAAAGACCTTGATTAAGACTCTGTCTTCTGGTAATTTGCCTCAAATCTTGGTGCCTTCCTTGCATGGAGGTCTGGCTTTGTTCTCCCAGTGCACTGACAGTGCAGTGGATGGAGCTTATGGCTGGATGTCACACTTTTTCTGCCAATAGGATCCCTCCCTCATCACTTGCAATAGGGGGTCTAGAGCCCCAGGAGCTGTCCAATATGAGTGGATAGGTTATATTCTGGACCTCATCCTCTTCTAGTTGCAGGAAGTACTATAACCCATGTCTTACAATATGATATGTTGGCTGGTGCCATGGCTCAATAGGCTAATCCTCTGTCTGTGGCACCGGCACTCTGGTTCTAGTCCCCGTTGGGGTGCCAGATTCTGTCCCCATTGCTCCTCTTCCAGTCCAGCTCTCTACTGTGGCCCGGGAGTGCAGTGGAGGATGGCCCAAGTCCTTGGGCCCTGCACCCGCATGGGAGACCAGGAGGAAGCACCTGGCTCCTGGCTCTGGATGGGCGCAGCCATTTGGGAGGTGAACCAATGGAAGGAAGACTTTTCTCTCTGTCTCTCTCTCTCTCTCACTGTCTAACTCTATCTGTCAAAAAATATGATATGTTATCTTCTCTAGAAGCTTGTATTTTAAAACTTTGTCTATACGCTTTCAAACATCTGGTTAAAACTCCTCAAATAAATAGATAATTGCATTTGGGGAATTCATGAATAATAGATAGGAAACAATTTCACCCAGACATATGCAGTTTATTAGGTTGCCATCTTGAATGCATGTCACTGCAGACAAAGTGGTAAGAGAACATACAAACAACTACTAAGATGCTGGTGCAAAGGCCAACCTCAGAGGACACGAGGAGAGTTGTGTTACTACTTTCAGTTCTACTCATAAGAAACTGCCCTCATTGCTGACTAAGGAGAGGTTTGAATTTAGGCCTATATAATCTCAAAGGCATGAGGGTTGTTGTAAGGAACTCAGGTTGGGAAATACAGAAATCAATGTCCTGTGCTGTGGTGCAGTGGGATACGCTGCTGCTTGTGACATCTATATCCACACTGGCGTGCCAGTCCAAGTCCTGGCTGCTTTGCTTCTGAATCGGTTTCCTGATAATAATGCACCTGAGAAGTGAGTGTGTGATGGCTTAGGTACTTGTCCTTGCCACCCACCTGGGAGACCCAGATGGAGTTTCTGGCTCTGGCTTTCACCTGGCCCAGACCTGGCTGTTGTGGCCACGTGGGGAGTGAAGCAGTGGATGAAACATCTCGTTGTCTCTCCCTCTCTGTCGCTCTACCTTTCAAATAGATAGGTAAACAAACAAACAAACACATACTTTTATTTATTAAAAAAAAAACCCAGTGATTTCTTGTGGAAGAGAACAGGTGGGGATGACTATTATTTAATTATGTGTGTTATGACAAAAAAAAAAAAAAACAGGTCCTAGGAAATCACTTAGCCATTTTGTTATGTTACTTAACAGTTATGGCCTACAGTCTCATCTGAGATGTTTCTTTTCTTTCTCCTTGTTTGCTTGTCTGAGAATTTAAGCTAGCTTCCATGCGATCCTGTGGATTCATTAATGTAGCCAAATATTTGTTAAGGACAAGAAATCAAACTGGCTTTTAGATGTAGAGTAGTTGAGGTATTAATTGATTGTTTTGCACACTCTCCCTTCTGTCTTTGCTGGTGTTCTTTTTTTTCAAAGTTTTATTTATTTATTTGAAAGGTGGAGTTACAGAGGCAGAGAGAGAGAGAGAGAAAATGAAAATCTTCCATCTGCTGATTTACTCCCCAAATGGCTGCAACTGCTGGAGCTGTGCCAATCCGAAGCCAGGAGCCAGAAGCCTCTTCTGGGTCTCCATGTGGGTGCAGGGGCCCAAGGACTTGGGCCATCTTCCACTGCATTCCCAGGCCATAACAGAGAGCGAGATAGGAAGTGGAGCAACCAGGAATTGAACTGTAGGCGGCGGCTTTACCCACTACACTACCCACTACACCACAGTGCCGGCCCCACTGATATTCTTTTGGTTTCCATTTTTTCCTTCTCATCTTCATCCTGGCTACTCACTCAAAGTCCATCTATTTGTTTGGATGGCTTTGCCTGAAATTTATTCTATGTACGGATTAAAAATGGTTGAGGAGGCCAAGCTGATCTTCTATTCTAATATTAAGATGTCTAAACAAAAAAGCAAATAAATTCCAAAAATTAATTCATTATATCTTTTAAAAAATCTATTTATGTATTTCTGGGCTTAGCCTGAACAGTCTTAAATTTAAACACTGAATGTAATTACATGTCTATTAATAAAAATAGATATTTAGAGTAAACTTCTAAAGACACAGAGATTTCTATGCCACTAGTTTTCTGATTTAATTTTGCTCTCCAAATTCCCAATTTAAAGGCATACCCAGAATGACATCAAATAGCTACAGATGTTGAGTAATTAGATTTATTTTCAAAATTACTATACCATGTTTCAATCAATAACCAGCAACATTTAAACTACTACAAATTATACCAATTTCAGGAGAAAAGTAAAAGATTCATTAAGGACTTGTGTCCACAGTAGAAAAAATGATGAATTGTTTCATCACTTAGCAGCGTAGGGATGCTCCAATATATTGTGTTCTTTTCCCCCTTGGAATTATTTATTGGCTGGGGGGAGGGTGGACAAAACTTCTTTTGAAGTTAAACATCTTGCTTGGATGAACAGATATGTTGCATCAAATCAAAGTAATAAAAATACAAAATGCTTTATTAAATCTTCTTTATCACTCTATTGTGCTCCAATAGGATGATCTAATTAAAGACACAGATGAGCCTCTTTTCATCTGTAGAGGAGTTCACAGGCTTTCATTATTAACAAAGGTTTGTACAGAAACAAATACATTGCTGCATTGCTTCCAAGTTTCTCTGTGGTGACTCCTTCCTGTTTTTCTCTAATTATTATGGATGTCTTGGCTGCCACTGCACGGCTTGATACTAATTAGTCCTTTTCATCTTCAAAGTACCTGTAAGACACTAATATGATTACTATTCATAATACCACTCTGAGGTAGGCACTAAGAAAGGCAATATTTTTTGAAGATGTGGAAACAAAAAAGGGATTTTTTTAAAAAAAATCTTTTTTTTTTCGACAGGCAGAGTGGACAGTGAGAGAGAGAGACAGAGAGAAAGGTCTTCCTTTTCTGTTGGTTCACCCCCCAATGGCCTCTGTGACTGGTGCACTGTGGCCAGCGCACCGTGCTGATCCAAAGCCAGGAGCCAGGTGCTTCTCCTGGTCTCCCATGGGGTGCAGGGCCCAAGGACTTGGGCCATCCTCCACTGCACTCCCTGGCCACAGCAAAGAGCTGGACTGGAAGAAGAGCTACCGGGACAGAATCCGGTGCCCCGACTGGGACTAGACCAGGATTAGCCTATTGAGCTGCAGCACCGGCCAAAAAAGGGATTTAAAATTGTGTTTATTTGCATGCTGATGGACACTTTGCCTTCTGGTTCTGAGCTCCCAGATATCTAAGTTGATACTTTGCTTCCAGAACTCCACAGATGCTGCCAATTTATTCTTTACAAGAGACTTCTTAAGTAACCAAAGAATCACCAAGCTCATCATCAGAAAAATGTAAAAAAAACTTAAAGAGAATCTGACTAGTGATTGTGTCTCAGTTGGATTCTTTCTAGCTCCTCTTGATTTAACAAGCCTCACCTAGGTGTTAAATCATGTTTTCAATGGATTTCTGAATAAAATCACTCTTACATAGAGCCCCATTCAAGTTGGACTAGTTTGCAATTCTTGTGATGAGATCTTGTGTTACTTCATACATCATAAACTCTGCTACCTTCTATTGCTTTACACAGGATTCATTCTGTGTAACTTATGTTACCTGCTTCACTGATAAAGGCATTTGAATTTTCTGAAGTAAACCAAGAAGTGAAGGATTATCTTATTTCCCCCAAACCAAGCCAAATTTAGTAAGTTGGCAAAATTGGCAAATTATTGAATTTCTTTTTGACATCATCTCATCCTTGACACAAAGATGATACTCCCCCCCTTTTGTCAAATTCTTTTTTCTTTATTATATTTAGCATTCTCAGAGGAAAGTAATCTAATAAAGGAATCTACACTGAATTGAAAACAAGTGTGCCAGCTGGAAGTTCAAAAGAGGATGGTTAGGGGCCGGCACTGTGGTGCAGTAGGTTAGTCCTCCATCTGCGGTGCCAGCATCCATGTGGGTGCTGGTTCTAGTCTGGGCTGCTCCTCTTCTGACCCAGCCCTCTGCTATGGCCTGGGAAAACAGTAGAAGATGGCCCAAGTGCTTGGGCCCCTGCACCCGTGTGGGAGAACAGGAAGAAGCTCCTGGCTTCTAGCTCTGGTCGTTGTGGCCATCTGAGGAGTGAGCCAGCAGATGGAAGACCTCTCTCTCTGTCTCTTCTTCTCTCTTTCCATAACTCTGCCTCTCAAATAAATAAATAAAATCTTTTTTTAAAAAAGAGAATGGTTAACTATGCCTCGATCCCTGGCATCTGCAAAGCTGATAGAGATTTGGGAGGGGGCATAACTTTTTTTCTGGAGCATGATTGGAATCTCTTAAACCAAATTATACAGTTGTGATTATTGGCCTTTACACTATGCGCCTTTAAGGTAAGCCATATTTCAAAGTCTGTCACTCCTCAACTCAGATTTCTTTGTCAGAGTCTAGATGTTGATAAAGATGAGTTCAAAACATTGCTTATTTATTTAGGCTTCTTTCTGTATTGAAATACACAACGAGAAACCACATGGGAAGAGTGTGCTTTGGGGATGGAAAGTAAAGGAAGTGAGGCAGACTCTACCATTTTAATTTCCATCCTGAATTGGTTGCTGACCAGTCTGGCTCTGAGAGTTTCAGATGCAGGCAGAGTGGTGATCTCAGATGGAAGAGCTGGTGGGGGAGCAGCAACTATGGGTGGGTGGGGAACGTGCATCACTGCATTTGTGACTATTTCAGAATGGAACTAGAGGCCTGAGAGGTGAGTGTGCAGAGCTACATCCTCACTGCGCCTTCCCACTCATGCCCTTTGCAGCTGCACTTGCCATCACCTTTAACTTGACCTTGTTTAAGTCAGTATGAGCCCTCAAAAGCCCAGGCAATATAAAAACAAGTCACATCCTGGGACACGTGCAACTCAGTTAATTCCTTTGGCCTTCCATTTTTAATTTTTACGGGTTTCCAGCTTTAGTTTAACAGTAATTTGTGATCAAGGTTAAATTAAAGTTTATTTTATTTTTAGTGACATTTTCACAACTAATTTGAACTTAGGTCTCTTGTTGGAGAAATATTTACAAAGAAATAACATCAAATTGCATGGTATAAATGCCATGCCATTCAACTATGTAAATAGCAGCCGAGATGTTTAATTGAAAATAAAACATTGGTAAAATGTAAACATCATTTTTGTTCCAGTTGATCTGAGTGTAGACTTCAATGGCACAAATGAATGCAGTAACTGATGGTAGAAGTTAGAGTTTGTAACAGACTCCAATAACTCTCTTGTGTCTGCAAAGTCTTTTAGTCATTGCTGTACTCTTCAATGCTGTTCAGTGCACTTCTCAAAACACACTCTTTCTTTGTTGTAAAGATTAATATACAATTGAGCATGCCAGCTGGGATTTGCTTCCTTTATGCATTAGGCTATCCTCTGGCTATAAATTAGATGTCTCTGTAGATGGCTTCATTCTCTAAGGCCACCCAGATACCCCAAAGCATCAGATTATGCTTACCTGTGCATGTAGTTAGCCTTCTGTATCCTAGGTTTCCACATCTGCAGTTTCAATCAATCTTGCCTTAAAATATTTGAAATTAATAATTTGTCACTTTTGAACATGCAGGTATTTTTTTCTTGTCATTATTCCCTAAACAATACAGTATAATAGTTATTTACATAGCATTTGCATGGTATTGGGTATTATGAGTAATCCAGAGATGATTTGAAGTATATAGGAGAGTGTGTGTAGGTTATGCACAAATACAAATTCTACTCTATTTTATGAGGGACTTAAACCTGGATCGCCCAGATCTGGCCATTGGAGTCATATAGGGAGTGAACCAGTGGATGGAGGACCTTTCTCTTTATCTCTCCCTTTCTCTGTCTGTAACTCTGCCTGTCAAATAAATAATAAAAAATTTAGAAAAATGTATATAAGAATAATATCTGATTCATTAGGTTTCTCTAAGGATTAAATGAGGTGTCATGGGTGAAGTGATGAGACTAGCACCAAGTATGGATGTAATTGCTACTCATTTAATTAATAAATACTTACTAAAAGTTTTGTTATTTAACATTTACCAATATGATTTACATTTCTATATTATTATTGTATTTTATAGGAAACATTTCTTTAAGGAAGCAAATCTGTTAAGTTCTCATTGCTCTTTCCCCAGTGACTTTAGTAAGCAGATATGCAATAAAGTATTATTTTGACTTTTGAAAAGTTGATTATTGTTTTATTCAAATGGTAAAAATATCATGAGGGTAAAGTTTCATGTTCCATTGCATTTTTACTATCATTTAATGAAATTGATGTGTAAATAGTGCTTTTACATTTTGTATTCTATACAAAAAGCAAGCTATAAGCTAACAGGATTCACAGGAAGTACAAAATGAAAAAGATTTGACTTAAGATCACCAAACACTGAAATGTAATCTGAAGATATTTTTTTTTAGTTGAGAATTGGCAGATCGCAGGGTGGGTTAACTTTTCTGTCTGCCGTGTCTCACTATCTGATTGGAGTTAGGCAAAGTCTAGGAACCACTCTGTGTTTGCACTTGCTGCAGCGATGAGTTTGATGTGAGGTACATCTATTTTTGTGTCTCATACACAACACTTGATCTCTAAGAGGATTTTGTAAAAAAAATTATTTCCCCCGTCTCTTCGTTTCTGATAAAGAGAAAAGGGAGAAAAAGAAAAAAAAAAAGGAAAAAAAACAAGGTTTTTGAAAAATATGAAACCATCAAAACTTATAGTAAATTTTCACGTGTGTGTGTGTGCATGTGTGTGTTTGAGAGAGAGAGAAAGAGAGAAATTTCATGATCTGATTTCCTTTTTTGTTAGTCTCTGGTTCCATTTTGGGGAAGCTTTGCTGTGTGGAGTCCTGGGGTGTCACACAACTGGCTAAGGAGACATCGCAGGCTCTACCCCGTCCCTCCGTCCCATGTTCTTTCCCGAGGTAGCCATTTGATTTGGACTGGGCAATGGACTACCATCTTCTGGGACTTGGAGTCTTGAGCAATTAGTGAAGAGGCAGGTGACTGATGGAGGTGCATTGACGACTGCAGCAGCTGCAGTGGAATTGCTTTGGTTGCCTGCCTGTCTGGCTGACCAGCTCTGGCTGACCATAGACTCCTGACCCTTTTCCCAGCCTGCTCTTCCAGCCTCCCACAATGTGCTTCCACTCAGTACCCTCCCACTTTTTTTTCCTTTTGTGATAATCAGAGCAGGTTTCTATTTCTTTCAACAAGAATTTCCATTAATGTAACAAATTTCAAAGCACATGTATAAATAAATACCAATTTCAAAGCACATCTATAAATAAATACCAACATCTTATACTGATTTTTCAATGCAATCAATGGTAACCACTCTTAGAGCAACTTACTCTTTAAATTATGCTTTACTTGGAGCTACTAGCTATCATGAAATGGAATCCACTATATGCTTCTGTAGGATTTTACACTGTCAAGTATACCTAAATGGATTTCGGTTTGACAGTCCTCTCTAGTCAGCTGGTGATGGCATCCGCCATAACTTAATCCTGTATTTCGGCCTTTGCTGCTCTTTTAGAATGAGAACTTTGACATTATTGGAGTGAGCCACATTAATGTGTTGGGAAGGTGGGAGAAGGTAAATCAACAGATGCGTAATTGGTTTCAATACTGTGCTTTTCAAAAGTGAAATGTCTGCAATGGTATTATTAGCTGAGATAGTGTAGATAGTTTTACATGTCAGGAACAATTAACACGTGTCCTGTGGGTCTGATTACTAGCGTTAAGGAAGTTCTGCTCTGTATAAACCCCTAAGCAAAGCCTCCAGGAAAGTTAAAAGTCCCTGTACCACCATTAAAAGGGAAAGTAATGTGCCCTTTTTTGATTGACTATAAACTTTGACTCGTGGGACTTTGTTCTCAAAGGTGAAAACAAACATGAGTAGAGACAAGCTGTTTTCCTTAAAAATTCTTAAACCTTTAGCTGAAAACGTTTATCAAAAAATTTCTTGAAATGAAATTAAACCAATGTTACCTTATGGTTAACACAGGAGAAGAAAAAGTTAAAAAGCCAAAGTGGAAATTTTCCTTAAAATATAGCACCAAAGAAATTTTGTACATTTCGGCTATTGCCCAGAAGAGTGATAAATTTGATATTCGATATGTGAGACTGTGGTAGGCATTGCATGAGAAGTTGTAATTATAAAAAAATTTTAGGAGTAATTAAATGATTTAGTGAGTTTATGAGACATCCTGATTATTACATATCATAGATGCCTGAAAAACAAAACTAATTAGGTGAGAATCACACGAACACAGTAAATTAAATGTATTACTAGAAATGCAGAGTAATATCCAGATTCTTCATTAGATGTGAGTAGAAAGAAAGTCAAGTCAAGT
Organism: Oryctolagus cuniculus; assembly: GCF_964237555.1. Taxonomy (NCBI): domain Eukaryota; kingdom Metazoa; phylum Chordata; class Mammalia; order Lagomorpha; family Leporidae; genus Oryctolagus; species Oryctolagus cuniculus. The sequence continues at coordinate 56,009,793 of NC_091433.1, forward strand.
CGTAAACCTGGCCTGCTGCTCCAGCCAATTTTCTAACCAAGCAGCTAACCTGGGACCAGTTTCCTCAAATATAAAGTGAGAAACAGGGACTACAAGACTTCAAGCTTCCCGTCAGCTCTGAAATCCTGCAGTTCTAAATTTAATTTTTAATAAGATCAATCTTTTGTGCAGGTGTTTGATTATATTTTTCTTTTCTCAGGACAAAGGAGAAAAGGAATAGAAAGAAGTCTGATGCCAAACAGAACGAATAATCCAAAGTGCTTGGTATCTGAGTGGATTTGTAAATGCCGAAATTACACACATGTTCTTTCAGTCCAAAAATGACAGGTAGGAAGCATTATTCCTCTAGCAACCTTCAAGACAAAGAGTGGCAGGGAAATCTTGGTGTCAAAACAGAAAGTGCTGGACCGAATAGGAGGTTTCTGCCTCTTTCACAAACACCCCATGGCTTTGGACAAACTGGTCTCTGTGAGTCTGTTATCATCAAAAGAGGAGGAGGCCAGACAGTCAACATCCTTTCAGGCTCTTTTACTCTTTGATTCAAAGAAACCATGTCTTGGGTATAATGATTTGATTTTCCTGGTAATTTGATGGTAAGTTTTCTTTATTTTACTAAAAATATGATCATTCCAAATTGTACCATAGAGATAGCTCCAAAATTGAGACTCTGCCATTTTAAACCACCACAGGCAAATTTTTGACTTTTCCTTGAAGAAAAGAAATAAAAGAGCTAGGCATACGGTTAGGCAAACTATAAAGTTGTGGGAAGATAGAGAGATTAGACATTTTTCTACCAAAGGCATGTAAGTTGTAAGAAAAAAGTGAAAGAAAAAAAATGCACAAAGGAAGAAGTGGGGGAGGAAGAAGGAAACAGAAGAAGTGCAGCCCCTCCTGGCCTGTAGGTCTTTGAAGTGAGGCCAGACTACAGCAAAGGATTGTGGGAAAGGAGGTCAAGAGAAAAAAATAGATGGAGACCTTTTGTTCAGAGGTTAATAGTTACGTGTCAGAAGCTCTTTATCAGAGTAAAATACCCTCTACAGTTTCAGATGCTTTTTAAAGGAGCAAACCAATCCTGTGGAAATTTCCCAAAGTTCTTAGGAGAGAAGAGTTCTGTGGTTTATAACTAAATATAAATATATAATAAAAATATATACATACAGATGTATAGATTATACATCTCTGTATAATTATACGTCTCTGTGTATATATGCTATATATATATATAGCAATTAGAAGATCTGTTTTAATTAGAAATGGCAACACACTGTGGAAGAGGTCTGGTGTTTTATTTGGTTCTGGGTGCAAGTGGTGGGTGAATGATAGTGGTCTGGGGTACCTTTTAATTGCTCATCAGCATCTGCACTGTTTTTTTTTTTTTCTTTTTAACCCTAATTCCATATTTTCTTTCTTTTTTTTAACATTTTTTTTAAACTTTTATTTAATGAATATAGATTTCCAAAGTACAGCTTATGGATTACAATGGCTTCCCCCCCCATAACATCCCTCCCACCCGCAACCCTCCCCTTTCCCACTCCCTCTCCCCTTCCATTCACATCAAGATTCATTTTTCATTTCTCTTTATATACAGATCAGTTTAGCATATATTAAGTAAAGATTTCAACAGTTTGCTCCCACACAGAAACATAAAGTGAAAAATACTGTTTGAGTACTAGTTATAGCATTAAATCTCAATGTACAGCACACTAAGGACAGAGATCCTACATGAGGAGTAAGTGCACAGTGACTCCTGTTGTTGACTTAACAAATTGACACTCTTGTTTACGGCATCAGTAATCACCCTAGGCTCTTGTCATGAGCAGGCAAGGCTATGGAAGCCCCCTGAGTTCACTGACTCTGTGCATCTGCACTGTTTCTACAAGTTCAGTGCTACATAGCCATACGCAAATTAAGAATTAAGGAAAATAATCTTTGCTTTTCTAAGACGTTCTGGTTCCAACCAAAGGTCAAAGCTGAGGTAAATGTAAGTTTGCTAAAGCAAAACTTATTTTTTTTTTCAGATAGCTGAATGAATGATTATGTAAAATTAGCAGAGGTTACTATAAAAGCATCAGGAAAGTTTACTGAATGTGTAGGACACGGAAGCTCCAGTGGTATTTCCTCGAGTTATCCAAAGTACTTCATATAATTAAGTTCTAAGGAGATAGTTGAAAAAAAATTTTTTAAAGAAAACCGACATCTTCCTTTATGTTTGGCAGGTTTCTCTATGTGACAGTGATGTAGTCAGGTTTTTATTTGTGTGGCTCCTGTCAAATGTGCAGTCATTCCGCCACTCAGATGAGTAAGAGGGCTCACAAGAAGCCTCCATCTCTGCCTGTTTATCAGGCCCTTTATAAGCAAGGGTGATGAACTCCATCAGTTTCTCACATCTCTAGCAGTTGATGCCACTCTCAAGTCTGTTTCTGAAATTCTGGTTCTGTGCCCTTGTGAAGCTGGGTCACTGACGACAAATTTAATGCAGAACGACCAAGTTGAAACTCACCTTAAAGTGTTTCCTTAAAGGTTCAGACCGGAGGAGCTGAATAAGAAGTAGCAGAATCTATGCTCTGATCTTTTCTGAGATTTCCCAAATCCATAAGGCAGAGGGTGAGGTGTCGGGTTGAAGCGTAAACTGTTGCACACTCTCACCCTTCACCGAGAGCACTGATGAGTTGGTTTTCTCAGGCAGGGGAAGGAATACACACACATATGCTATGCAATTATATTTGATTTGCCTATGGGTTTATTTTTAGTAAGCTTACCAAAACACTTATCTGTAAAGAATATTTAGGAGCACAGATACAATAAATAATTTTATAATCTCAAAATGATGAGATACAAATTTCTATTGTTTGATGTATTTCTTTAAAAATTCTCATTTTATAGACTTTTCCAGTATGGTTGTTATATGACTACCAATTTAATACCATTTTAAGATTATTAAAATTGTTGGATACCCATTTTATCCCTGAAAAAGGATTTCCTTACCTTCTTTTTTTATTTGGTCAAAATTTCAGTTAGAATGTATTTTATATATATTTGATGGCAAGAAAACTGTATGTTTCTTTTAGGATGGATGATTAGTTGTCTTTGTATAACCAAGCATCATTCTCTGAAAAAGCAGGTCAGGTTATGCTAGACTTAGTAATAGCTGTGGGTACCTTGAGCACCTCTCAAATCAATAATGACAGAGGTAGCTTGATAGCAATTTATGAACCACAATCCTCTTGGGAAACATACTTCAAACCATAACTTCATCTAAACTGTTTATCGGCTAAGCTTGCTCAAATGTATGAAGTGTCAAAAAGTTTCTTTGACATTAGGCTTGTTATTGTCCTTTGATTTATGTACCTAAGCAAAACGTAGTAAATAAAGATTGGTGGTTTGGTATTTTAAGGAAATGATTAGAAACATTTGCCAATGCTATTCATTTTATACAGTTTTTCCAAAATTAATAAAAAAATGTTTCCAACCAGTGACCTCACAAAAACGGAACCCTAAATGATCATGATGGTAAGCAGAAACACTGATGAACTTGCTATGAAATATTCAGAAAACTCTGGACTAAATGTGTAATATTCACATATAAAGCATTGGTCTCTCTCCCTGAGTTTGCTATGCCTAGCAGTTCACAAAATGTCCCATTTATTATCTGAGTCACATTTATGGTGGCAGATCTGACTTATTAAAAACATGGTCATCACATCTTGGTTGGTTTTTGTGGAAACTTCTGTTTGGAAAATAAAAGGTCTATTCTCTTGAAAAGCTTCCTTAAAGAAAATTCTTGAGCTACCCAAAGCATTTTTATTTTTTTAGGAATAGAAATAGCCACTTTTTTGATGATGGAATTTTATAGACATACAAAATGTGTCAAAAGGCAAATTGTTAGAAAGATCCTTTGAATGAGATTTCTGTATTTTGGTATAAGATTTTGCATTTTATCTCATTTTGAGGCTTTCAATTCTTATAATCACTTAGCCAACTTTTCTCATTAAGCAACTGTAGATAGAATGTGTATACAAGCCTAAGTGTATCATTGCAAAAGATGACCAAGGATTCTAAAGTATTGTATTCTGAGTTTTTAAATTTATAAATTTAATTAAAAACTAGTATAAATGGAATTTACTTTCACATCAAAGGGAAGAAGAAGCCTAATGGAGCCAGACACATTATAGTGCAAGGGTTGCTTAAATGAAGATCATTTCTGTTTCCAATGTATCTTTTTCTGAGTGCTTAACTACCAAGTTGATGGGCACCATAAAAAAAAAGGCACAGACATAAAAGGACAAATGAGTACACAGATATCTATACCAGTATTGTTAACTTGTTAGTGCATCTGTTTCCTTGAAAACAGGATACAGTAAATCTGTCCATATTTAATGGAAAGTGGCTGCATTTTCTGGAGAACTAGGCATAAACAGTGCCCTGCTGGAGTCAGAAGTTCTGATCTGCTCTCCTTCAAAGAAAGACTGTTTCCGAGGTTGGCCAATATTTCTATGGAGCAAGCTACGCTTATTGATAAGTTATCGGATTCCTCTCTGGATTCAGCTGGTCAGGAAGGATACAGAGGGGAGGGAGGAGATGGGAGAGGGACTCTGATAGTGTCTCTGTTTGATCGCCAAGGTAGGAGGGAGCAGACAATTGAGAAAGGAAGAGCAAGAGGGGAAAAATAGGAAAGAGTGAGTGGCTGTGGTTGTGGGGAGTAAAGAGAAAGAAATCAAACAGAAACATGCAAAACAAAGCAGAGAGGTGACAGCCAGATAGAAAAAAAGTGTTTTTGTCAATGAAATAGCACTGCAGATCTCAAGGCATTTCAGAATGGGGATTCCTCACTGGAATGCCATGGACTTTCTAAGTCCCTGAACCTACTGAAGTTGTATAAATATTTTGAGAGTATGTACTTGTATGTGTATTTTTCTCCCCAGGGAAAGTGGCCTTTTCTTTGATCTGATTCTTTAGGGGATACAAGACGCAATACAAGTTAAAAGCTGCTTCTTTAGTGAGACCGTGAATCTTATGCACACTTTAAAGACATTTGTCTTTTCAGGAGTCATTGAATGCTTGGGATTGACTGTAGATAGTCTAAGAATGTTAGCTTCTGGTTTTAAGTTGTGCACTCTGGGAAGATCATCCATTCTTTCAAACTGCTAGAATACTAGCTTCCCAGTCATATATACCATTGGTTGATTATTTGCCTTAAATTAAGTCTGCATTTTTCACATCGAGCATCCTGAGAGATTAGAGAAACAGTGTAGTACAGGGGAAAGAGCATTCACTTGGAGTTAGATATTTCCAGGATACATGTATAGTCTGGAATACTACTACTATGAAATTGGGCAGGTTATGTAATCTCCTTAACTCTATCATCCCCTATAAAGGTGATAAGAATAACTTTATAGAACTATTATAGTGACAAACAGAAATGCAATGCTAGCCTACATTTATATATTGGGTACTATATCCCATGCATTCTATCATATATATTCTAGATATTTTATTTAATTTAATCTTCCCAATAACACTGTACATTTGCTGTTTATTTTTATTTCCTTCTTACAGATGGGGAAATTAAGGCAAAAAAGTCAAGAAATTTACTCAAAGTCATGAAGGTGATAAATGGTGGAGCTGGAATATGGGCACAAGCCACAGGACTTCAGAACCCAAGCCATTGAACCATTAGACAGATGGAAATAATGCACCTGGTGGAGCAATTGTTTAGCTACTGCTTCTGACAATGGGGAGAGAGGATCTTGTTCTTTCTGTGGAGTGATTGTCACAGCATTTCATGCACTGAAGTTGTCCTTATTTATGAAATATGCTTTGTTATTTTCTTTCCCTTCATGTTGTACTTGATATAATCTTCTGTTCCTTCCTATTCTTCTCTTCTTTCCTTCAAAATAGCTTGACTTTTTGTGATTCTGTAATTCTGAGAGAAAGGATGATAAAAGTCTTGTAAGTTTCAGAAGAAAACAAATTTTCTATCATTTATGCAACATTGTTTCCTGGAAGCTCCTCAGATACTTTCTTTTCTTTTCTTTTTTTAAATAAAGATTTATTTATTTGAAAGAGTTACACACAGAGAGAAGGAGAGGCAGAGAGAGAGAGAGAGAGAGAGACAGAGAGAGAGAGAGGTCTTCCATCTGCTGGTTCATTCCCTAATTGGCTGCAATGGCCGGAGCTGCGCCGATCCAAAGCCAGGAGCCAGGAGCTTCTTCTGGGTCTCCCACGTGGGTGCAGGGGCCCAAGGACTTGGGCCATCCTCTACTGTTTTCCAAGACCACACCAGAGAGCTAGATTGGAAGTGGAGCAGCTGGCACTGCAGGCGGTGGCTTTACCCTCTATGCCACAGCCCCGGCCCCACCTTGTTTTCTATCAGAATGAGATCTAATACTATGGAAGTATTATCTCAGCATGCTAAGACTGCACCTACTCAATACACCTTTAAAAAAAAAAAAACACCCTGGGGAGAGCCAGCGTTGAGGCACAATGGGTTGAGGCTCTTCTGTGATGCCAGCATTCCAAATGGGCACTGGTTCAACCCCAGCAGCTCTGCTTCAGCTCCCTGCTAATGCCTGGGAAAGCAGTGGAAAATGACCCAAGTCCTGCCATATGGGGGCCCCTGCCACCCATATGGGAGACCTGGATGGAGCTCTGTGTTCCTGGCTTCCGTTTGAACTAGCCCTGGCCTTTGGGACAATTTGGAGAGTGAACCAGCAAATGTAAGATCTCTTTTTCTCCTCATCTCTGTAACTCTGCCTTTTAAATAAATAAATAAACCCTAAAAACAAACAAACACACAAAAAAACAAAACCCTGGAGGTATAACAATGTTTATTTCCTTTTTTTTTCTTAGCAAGCTGAATTCCTGTGGATAATTATATAATGTAACTGGGCATTACATTCCTTAGCACTTTACATGCACAAGGAAGTTCAGGTTTTTCCTCTTTTAGAATGTTTTGCCTTTTTCTCTTTCCTGAAGGAGCTGGATATTCATCGATGTGTTTAGTGTCCTTAAATCCTAGAAAAGCACACATATGAAAATGTAGGCTTTTTTGGTCTTGTAATCAAACTCCCTCTTTGTTGTTCTTTCTTAGTGCTCTTCATCAACAAAATAGCCAGCATGGGCCTGAGGAGAATCTCATAATCTAGATTTCTGGGAGGTTTGAGAAGACATATCACTGTTGAAACAGAATCTTTTTTGTTTTCTTCTAGGAGGGAATGGTTTTCAGGGAGAGCAAGGACACATATGGAAGATTTTAGCTTGTCTCTGGTGCTACATGCACCCATTCAGGACTCCACCAAGAGGCCAGTGCATGGGATTAGGCATCAGAGATAGGATGTCAGTCACTTTAATTTTTTTCTTTGAGTCACATATGAGAAATAATTTACCAGCACTGACCAATATTATTAACAAAGAGATGGGGATATAATTTTGTTTTTCCTGTGGCTGTGCCTAAAATAGAACATCCAACTCTTCTCTTGGATGATTTAATCTCTTGTATGGAAAAGGTGAGATGGTAAATCTGTTAAAATAAGTTTCTACTCCTATGCTCCATTCTAAGGCTGAATTCTTCAGCTCCCTCTATTGACCGAATTCAATTAGTTATTTTAGTAATGCTGTTTTTACCAATGTTCGGATCAAGATGCCAATCTCATTGATTAAAAAATACAAAGACATTTTTGGTTTTCCACTGGATAATTGATGAATTATTTAAGACCTATCAACCCACTACTCCCACTTACCCCAACATTAAGTACCTGCTAGGCATCTCTGGGATTCTGTAATAAATAAAGCCTTCTTTGCCTCTTTCTTTTTCCAAATATAATTTTCTTCATTTCCAAACATCATCTTTTATTTATTTATTTATTTATTTTATTTTTTTGACAGGCAGAGTGGACAGTAGAGAGACAGACAGAGAGAAAGGTCTTCCTTTTCTGTTGGTTCACCCTCCAATGGCCGCCGCGGCCGGCGCGCTGCGGCCGGCGCACCGCGCTGATCCGATGGCAGGAGCCAGGAGCCAGGTGCTTTTCCTGGTCTCCCATGGGGTGCAGGGCCCAAGCACCTGGGCCATCCTCCACTGCACTCCCTGGCCACAGCAGAGGGCTGGCCTGGAAGAGGGGCAACCGGGACAGAATCCGGCGCCCCGACCGGGACTAGAACCCGGTGTGCCGGCGCCGCTAGGCGGAGGATTAGCCTAGTGAGCCGCGGCGCTGGCCTCAAACATCATCTTTTAAATTCAAGGAAATGGTGCCTTACTACATCTCAAAGCTTTTGGTATCCACATCAGAAAATAAATTATTTTTAGGAAAGTAATCTCAACATTATTTATAAATGGGCTCTCTCTCAGAATCAATCTTAGTTCATATCAGGGACTTCCATGTTTGAAACACAGCATGAATAATTCTTCTCTGAGGCTCCTGAAAGGCTAGGAGTGAGGTTTCTTGACCTGTTACTCCCTCAACCTCTTCTCTCACTCTCCTCTCTCCTTCTTAGAAGCAGTGGACAGCAGTGGGCTACACAACTGATTTTCACTGGTGCCTGGTGGAACCTTAATTCCTGCCTGTCAGCACATCCCTAGTCCACTCTCAGACTTTGGATAAGGACTGGATAAGCAGTTGAACTTCTGGGTACTTTTCCAAATGAAATCCAACCTCTAGACCTTTGGGGGTTTACCCAGCCTTCCTCACTACTTCAAGATGAGTTTGGAATGAATTTTCTCTTAATGGATTCTATTTGTGGGTGGCAGAGGTAATGACTACATTGTTCAGAGTCATGAATATAACTTCAAATAAGGGAAAAGAGCCCTGCAGGAATGTGAGAATAGATGTGATCCCAAGGAAGGTGTGCCTGAGGAGGTGCTGGGAGAATCCGATAGGCTGTTGAATGGAAATACTGTATCTCACATGACAGAAGTCACCTTTTGACATTAAAGTTGTGTTTGAGGGTGATTTAAAAAATAATATAGCTGACAGAAGTATTACTTTGTGATACAATAAAATGAATATACAACATTCAAGATCAATTACTGAGGACTTATTCGCTGGGAGAATGATGATAAGACATTAAAAATAAAATTTGTAGACATAGCACCCTGTCTAAGTGGGACTATGCCTTCTGCTGCTTTATTGAAAAGAATTATTTTTTGTAGAAAATTCTATTGAATTATATGACTCATGTGTCTGACTCTAAAACTGTAAATGTTGTAAGAATTGAAATATAACAATTTAAAAATACCAAGATATCTTTTAGAATTCTCATTTTTAGCACAGCTATTTTTCCATTAAAATAAATCATCCATTTCTGTTTGTACAAGTTCCTACTCTCATACGTGTGAAGGCTATGGTAAAGTATACCAGGCTACCAGATACCTCCCCTGCTTCACTATAATTATGCCTCTATTTCATACTCCACGTTTTATGCCTAGGTCTCAGATATATGTTCAGCATGCTGTATCTTCATGTGCTTGTTTTGGTAATAGTTTAAATAATGGATTCCTTTGGGCAAACTCTATACTTTGAAAATGAAACTTATTTCCCTTAACAGAAAAGTATGATCAACACATTTGTGATCAAAATGAACATAAATGTGATCTCCTTTGGCAAGAATTATTTATTTGAAAGGCAGAGAGAAAGGGAGGGAGAGAGAGAGGAGAAAGAGAAGTGAATCTACATCTGTTGGTTCACTCCTGAAATGCTTGCAGTAGTCAGGGCTGAGCTAGGCTGAAGCTAAGAGCTGGAAATTCAGTCTAGGTCTTCTATGTTGGTGGTGGGAGCCCAACTACTTCAGTTATCAACTGCTGCCTCCTTTACTGTGCATTAGCAGGAAACTGGAATTGGTAGCAGACCTAAGACTTGAACCGAAGAACTCTGACATAGGATATGGGTGTCCTAAGCAGCACTTTAAACACTAAACCAAATACCTACCCCTCCTTTGGTGAGAAACAAGCAATTATGCAACAATCTAGCTTATGTACTCAGTGCAGTTATCAAGAGGTAGATTTAATCTTACCACCAGGAATGTTCTCTTCTAGACAGGAATGAATACAAGACAAATGGATGGTAGAATACTGTTATAGATGGTGGCGTAAGGTAAGTGTCAATTATGTGACATTGATGTGTATATCTCCAGGAGGAGTAGATGATATTCAGGGAGGACAGGTAGATAAGCAATAGGACTTGATCCAAGGCTTGAACAGAAGATGGATAGAGAGGAGAGTAGATGATTCAGGCAGTAGGGTAGATTTTACTTTTGTTTGCAATTATTATTTTTAAAAAAGATTTATTTATTTGATTTGAAAGGCAGAGTTACAGAGAGGGAGAGGCAATGGCAGAGAGAAAGAAAGAGAAAGAGGGAGAGAGAGAAAGAGAGAGAGGGAGAGAAAAAGAAAGAGTTCTTCTATCCTCTGGTTCACTCCCCAAATGGCTGTGACAGCTGAAGGTTGGCCAGTCTGAAGCCAGGATCCAGAAGCTTCTTCCGGGTCTCCCATGTGGGTGCAGGAGCCTAAGGACTTGGAGCATTTTCCACTGCCCTCCCAGGCACATTAACAGAGAGCTCGATTGGAAGTGGAGCAGCTAGGAATCGAACCAGCACCCATGTGGGATGCTGGCACTACAGGTGGTGGCTTAACCCACTACATCACAGCACTGGCCCCTGTTTGCAATTATTATCCTCTGTCCTTCCCTGTAAAAGGATTATAAACCCTTGCTAGTTGCAATGTGATTTTTAATGTATGTGGAGAAGTACATGGTTATTTTCTTGGTCCATTAATATTGGGACTAACTATATGTGTTTTGCTCTGACCAAATATGAGTGAACCTGATGCATGTCATATCACTGTAGAAGCTTTAAATGTGACTGCATGTTTTATTTCTGCACTATACCAAAAGTAGAGTATGTTTTAGCTAGTGGAAGCTTCTTGGGTATGGGTTCCAAATAGAACAGAGTTGGAACACGAGGCTTGGCTCAAACTGACTAACAATCTACACAAAGTGTGAATGACAAAGAAATATTTGCTGTTACATTCGTTGCAATTTTGAGGTTGTTACTGCAGCTCAGCTGACTAATACTGGCACAAAACACAGCTTGAGTAAATGAATGAGGATGTAGAAAGTTACATTTTTGAGAGACAGTAAAAAAAGCCTAATTTGGCTCAAGCAAGCAAGGGATTTGTGAAAGAGAGGAGTAAAAATGGAGGTAGAGATAGATATAGATAGAGATAGAACGTGATTAGACTACATCTTGGAAGTCTTGAATAGCATATAAGAACATTGATCTTATTATCTAGGCAGTGGGAAAACATTAAAGACTTTAAGCCTGGAGTGAAGGAACAAAGGGAGAATTTGAGGAATATTTGTCCAACAGCAGTGTTATGATAAAGTGGAAAGTGGGAAATAAACCAATACTTAACACATGTGCTTTAAAAAGATTTCTGATGAAAAAATGATTTTGGTAGGAGAAGGTGCAATTCAGACACTAAAATACAAGGAAAAAACTCTAGTAAGCCAAACAACTTTTTAAAAAAGATTATTTATTACACACACACACACAGAGAAATGAGACACACACACACAGAGGGGAGAGAGAGAGGGGGAGAGAGAGAGAGAGAGAGAGAGAGAGAGAGGAAATCTCCCATCCTTTGGTTCTGGTTCATTCCCCAAATGGCTGCAATGGCTGGGGCTGGTCCAGGCTGAAGCTTGAAGCCAGGAGCTTTTTCCAGGTCTCCCACGTGGATGCAGGAGCCCAAGTACTTGGGTCATCTGCTGCTTTGCCAGGTCATCAACAGGGAGCTGGATGGGAAGTGGAGCAGCAGGGACTTGAACCCAGCTTGAACAGAAGGGATGCTGGATTCTATATGGGATGCTGGCACTGCAAGCAGTGGCTTAACCCACTGTGTAAAGAGCCAGCTCCAAATCAAACAACTTTAAAGTAAAAAAAATTGATATGACCATGATAACACATACATATGTGTTTTAGGCTGAGGAAGCAGAGCAACCTGCTGGGAGTTGTTGACATCCTTTTCCATCTGGAACTTTATGTAACCACACTAAATGCCTGAGGTCAAAGCCTTAAAGGACTTCATAATTCAACTTTATCCCTTTCCTATGAACCGACACTCCAACTAATGTGCAATCTTTTCCTTTGGCCTAAAGATGCACTATTACTGTTCAACTCATTGTGGTAAGAACCTTGTGAAGAGAATATTAAAGGCACTGCCAATTCATAAACTTGTGATTAGCTTATAATTGTCATACATAGAATCTATAAAATTTCAACATGGTGGATTTTCCTCACGTTTATAAGTGGAAAGTGTTATTGGCGGTAAGTGGAAGCCTGTATGGTATTGCATGTAATAGGAAATTTATCTTCTTTCTATTTTGCTTCATACTTCACCTACTTTGAGCCCACCTATGAATGTCATTTGTAACAGGACAGTTGTTTTGCATGGAGTCTATGAACTCTTTTCCTAGAGAATGTGTCATTTGACAATTAGTTCATTGAGGGTGGTTAGTAGAGGCCTATGCCAACAATAGCACATAGCCAAGAAGGTCCTCTGAATATTAGAATCCTCATCTGCCTCCAGACACAAATTTGTTCCATTTCTAATTCTTCAATATAATTTTCTTGGTTGAAATCAGACATTTTTATTCACCTTAATTCACCTTAATCATAGTATTTCCCTCAAATCTCACAAAGCCCAGCATGTTACTGCTGTTCTGAAAGTCTCCTGCATTGTGAGTGACATGTTTAATGAATTGGAAGTGTCTGTGCACATTGCATTTGCTTAAAAAGGGAAACTCCTTTTAAACAGCCATAGCTACAGAAATTCAATTTAGTTTAGTTAGGAGGAAATGAGAGACTTGAATTGTAGGTGTGGAGTCTTACAATCTTTCAGAACGATAAAAGCATGGTTTGGGGGATGGTTGGAACCACAAGGAATTTCTCTTCAGCTAGCATTACTTTTGTGAGCACATTCCCAAACTCATGATCATGTTTAGATAAGAAAAATCTCTTTCTCCATGAGTTCTCAGGTCCCACTCATTGGCCCCCTGCCCCCAATTCTGGAACCTATGTCAGGCTGTTATGTGGCTTAGCTCTTGGTGATATGTTTTCAATTTGAGTCAACTTGATGAGAGAGAAATTACTAAAAAGTGGGAATGAGCTGTGAGGTGAATAGGGTTTTCCTATCAAAGTGGGGGTATTTTTAAAAGCATTTATTATTTCAAACTAAAACATTTATAGAAAGCCATGAGTGTGAAGTGTATGATTACCAGTTGTGGCTTTGCTGTATTGAAAATTCAAGTTCATAGGAAATATTTACTGAGGCTCTGGCTAGCAAGCAGTTGTTCAAGGGAGCAATTTTGTTTAGAACGCATGTCAGTTTAAACCAATAGTTTGCTAGCATAATAGTTACAGGCAATTTGGATTCATAAATGTTACCATGACTGAGACATTACTAGGAATCTTATAACCAATTCTAAATGCATCTATGTTCTTACACATGAGATGAATATCAAAGTGAGAAAACCACTTCTCCAATTTCAATATTTTATGGGCTCTGATGTAATTCACTTATTTTTCAGTATTAAAAATGATTAATATGATTTTTGGCATGTTTATTCCATAGGAAAGGAACATTTGACTTCTAAGTGAAAAGTCTGGCTTTGTGGATTAAAGAGATGTTATATAGCTAAATTTACTTTCTTGTAAGAGGTAAATTTTGTGTGATATTCTCTGGAAAACTATTTGAAACACGTAAAATTCTCTTGTGTGAATTCTGGAGATGCAAGGGAAATATATTTAATCACATTAGGTAAGAACATGCCTTTTTCTGTGACTTCTTAGTAAACTCAAAGTATTTTTTCTCACTTGATTATATGTCATGGGGTACATTGCACAGCTATGTAATTACCAAGGACTTTGGTCATCCTCCACTGTTTTCCCAGGTACACCAGCAGGGAGCTGGATTGGAAATGGAGCAGCCAGGACTCCAACCAGTGCCTATATAGGATGCTGATTTGTAGGAGGTGGCTTAATCTATTATGCCACAAGCTAAACCCATCATGCAAAATTTTATATGTGTACATGTGCATGTGTATAAAAAGAGAGATGTGTTGAATCTTGTTAATTGTTAACTCTGGGAGGTGGGTTTTTGAGTGGTTATTATTTTCTTATTACAGTTTTTTTGGTACTTAATTTTCTTTTATTATTGTGAAAATATTTGAAATACATGTGAAAGAAGATATGTATAGCTTAAAAATGATAATGTAATAAATATCCATTACCTAGCTAAGAACATGCTATTTTGCTGCCTTAGAAGGTGAGCCTTCCTTCTGCCCTGCCTCTGTCATGGAGATAACTACTTGCTTGAAATTTATGCTAATTGCTTCTTTGCTTTCTTACATAGTTTAGCTACTTATGAATGTATCCATAAATTATATGTAATTTTATTATGAATTTTTGAATGTAAAATAAATGAAATCATACCGCATCTATTCTTTGATGACTGTCTTTTTTCTTTGTTTATTGTTTTTGAAATTCATCCATGTTAATGTGTGTGTCTGATTTTTTTTCTGTAAGTAGAAAACATAACTCCCACCACACATAAAAAGTTAATGATGTTATAGTCATTTTGAAAAAGCAAACCTCATATGTGCAACTAAAAAGTATATGTGGGAGCACCATTGTGGGTAGCAGATTAAGCTGCTGTTTGCAGTTGTTGGCATCCAATATTGGAATGATGGTTGAGTCTTGGTCACTTTGCTTCTGATCCAACTCCCTGCTAATGCACTTGGGAAAGCACCAGAAGATGGTCCAAGTATTTGGATTGCTGCCATTTATGTGGCAGACCTGGATGGAGTTCCAGGCTTCTGGCTTCAGCCTGGTCCAATCCCTGCCTTTTTGACAACTTGGTGAGTGAACCAGTAGATGGAAGATTCTCTCCCTCTTTCTCTCTCCCTTTTAAGTAAGTAAGTAGGTAAGTAAGTAAATAAATAAATAAAGTTTTAAAAAACTGCTGGAAAAGTGCTTTTCAGAAGGGAATTTTTTTGTTCATCCATGTGTATCCACATATGGACAGCAGATAGCTACTCTGAGAATATGATTTTAGGAGACACTGGCTGCACACCAAAAGAAAGAAATGTCTCTCTTTCCTGCCCCTGATGATTAGTCGCTGTGTCTGAAATTCAACCATTTGCTATTTCCCTGTGAATTTTAAGGATTATCTCACAAAAAGAAAATTGAGTCATTGGCCAGTACTGGGCTTTAGTACTTAGAAGGCAAAGAGCAGGTCTTGAAAGGCAGAGGAAAGGAGAATTTTAGAGCTTGAGATATCTGGAGGTCAGCGTGACACTGAAATGAAAGCTCACAATATCCAGGATGTGCGGTCATCCATGGAGGAGTGGATAAGGAAGACGTGCTACCTATATACACCAGAATATTATTCAGCCTTAAAAAGAAGGAAACAGTTCTGTCCTTTGCGACAATATGGATGAACCTGGAGGGCATTGGTAAGTGAAATAAGCCAGGCATAGAGGACAAATATCGCGTGATCTTACTTAGAAGTGGAATCTAAAACGGTTGTACATATGGAAGTAGGGAGTAGAATGGTGGCTGCTCCGGGCTGGAAGCGGGATGTTGCAGATGTTGGCCAAAGGGTGTAACATCTCAGTTAGGTAGAAGGAATAACTTCAAGAGATCTATTACGCTATGTGGAAACTACAGTTAGTAACAATATGTTGCATACTTGAAAATTGCTAAGGGAGTAGATTTTAAGTATTCTCATCACTAATAAGTGTGTGAGATAATGCATATGTTCAGTAGCTTGATTCAAGCCATTCCACAATGCTTTAATTGTAAACATTTAAAATCATACTGTATACTATAAATATATACAATTTTTGCATATTTAAAAAATAGGAAAAGAGCTCTGGATGTTCTAAAGGTGACTGAGGATGCGCTGAGAAGCCAATATCCAGCTGTATGAGTTATGTAGCAAGGTGAGAGGGCAGAATTTAACCCAGTGTTACAGCTTTGCCCATATGCAATAAGTACTTTCTGAGTACCTAGTACACTAGACTCCATGCTGGGTATTTGCGATTCAAAATATGTCCCTTTTAAAGAACTCTCAGGGTAATGGAGTAATCAGATACATCAACAATCTTTGTACTGTGTCCTACATGGCTACTGAGGGAACAAAAAAGACAATTTGACTGCCTACAGGGAGCCTGCAACAGGAGGCCATCCTTAGGCTGAGTGGTGCTTGAATGGGGAGTCCGTTCCTATCAGAGGGAATAATTCACCAAAGCATGGGGAGATGAGAATACAGGACTTCAGGGAATACTAACATGTTACTTCAAACACTTTCTGAAAAAGTGCAATGAAGAAATAAGTTTATTCTGGGGTAAAACACTTTTGAAATTCATGCAAAGTTTTTTCATAATACACATTTTCCTATGAACTTTTTGAAGATCCCTAGTATATATGGCTGGTGTGTTGGATGAATTTTACACCAGCAGAGTGATAGTTCTGAAATCTGACCTCATCACCCACCCGTTTGAGATGCTGCCATACCTCTCCTGCATGACGTCTAATACCATTTGCACTTGGCCTCGGTGCACCCCTGCTACTGTGCTTTTGTTATCATTTTTCTTAAATGGCTCCATGCGTCACACTTTCCTCATCTATAAAAATAGAGAATTGCATCAGGCCACTTAAACCCAGTCTTCTGCTTTTCCCACAGAGATCCTGTGAATAGGTATTTTTTTCTCAGAGAAAAGATTTGGCTTCATTGCTCCAGTTGAATTACAGATTTAGAGAAATATTCAGGTTCCTAAGAATGGATAACCTATCCATGAATGTCTAAATGTAGGGAGCTATGAGAAGACCAATTAAATAGTTAATAATATTTGAGTTCCCATGAGCAAGACTCTGTATGACCATTATGTCATGTTATTAATCTATTGGAAGATAATTTGACCTCCCTTTATGGTATTTTATTTATATTTATTGTACATTTTCTATCATAAGTTTTACAAACCAATTATTTGAGGACTGTTTATAAGGAATAGTTTTATTGTGATTTGGTGTGACTTCTGTTTTTATAAAATACAAATACAGCATGTGAATCATATCTTACCAATGCAAGTTAATATGTGATAATTGTAAAAAATGTTAAATTTGGGAACTAGCAACCAAAATATGGAATAGTCAAAATTGTAAGAATCAAATATATCTTTATCTAGAAATTAATAGAATTTGCTGTGTAACACACTTTGATTTAGCAAATAACTATTGGCATCTATTTTAGGCATCACAGAAGACACCAACTTTCTATGAAACATCCCCTGTGCTCTCTATGGTTGTCAGCGTACCACGACTATACTCTGTCCTGAAAAATCAGGAAATGGAGAATTTCCTGTCCTTCTGTTTACTCCTAACTTCCAAAAGCAGTCTTTTAATAATTTAACTGTCCTGCAAAGTCTGTCAGTCCTAGTTAGTATAGGATAAGCAGTGCACAAATAGAGTAGTGATGAACCAGGCAAACTTAACTACGAATATTGAAATCTATCCTCTAGAAACTGATGTGAATATAATGGATTTTTTCCTTTCAAGCCCAGGCTTACTATGATTGGTCTAGAATTTCTGGTATTCCAGAGAAAAATTCAATATGATATTGAGCAAGACTCTCAGATCCCATCTCCTTGTCCAATATCTCTGGGATGTTTTATTAAGAAAAGGCTGTTGAATTGCAGCAAGATTGTATTTAAAAGTACATTGCTGTTTCTTGGGGATGGTGCTGTGGTGCAGCAGGTTAAAGCCCTGGCCTGCAGTGCCAGAATTCCATATGAGTGCCGGTTCTAGTTCCAGCTGTTCCACTTCCAATCCAGCTCCCTGCTAATGTGCCTGGGAAAGCAGCAGAAGATTGTCCAAGCTTGGGCTCTTGCACCCATGTGGCTGTTGCGGCCATTTGGGGAGTGAACCAGTTGATGGAAGACCTTTCTCTGTCTCCACCTCTTTCTGTTTTTCAAATAAATAAAATAAATCTTTAAAAAAAAACAATATTGCTGTTTCTTTCCAGGTCTTCTCTTGGATATATTGGTTCTGGCTATTGCCATATTTTCTTTTCTTTTTTTCCCAAAGAAATCTTTTATTTAAGCAGTACAAACTTCATGCATTTCATAAGTACAACTTTAGGAATATATTGATTCTTCTCACCATACCCGTCCTCTCACCCATACTCCCACCTCTCCTCCTCCTCCTCCCATTCCCAGTCCTATTCTCTATTAAGATCCATTTTCGATTAATTTTATACACAGAAGACTAACTCTATGCCAGGTAAAGTGTTCAACAATTTGCACACACACAGAGCTACACAGAGAGAGGAGAGGCAGAGAGAGGGAGAGAGAGAGAGAGAGAGAGAGAGGTCTTCCATCTACTGGTTCACTCCTCAGTTGGCTGCAATGATGGGAGCTGTGCCCAACTGAAGCCAGGAGCCAGGAGCTTCTTCTGGGTCTCCCACGTGGGTGCAGGGGCCCAAGGACTTGGGCAATCTTCTGCTTTCTCAGGCCATAGCAGAGAGCTGGGTTGGAAGGGGAGCAGCTGGGACTTGATCTGGTGCCCATATGGGATACCAGTACTGCAAGCCAGGGCTTTAATCCGCTGCACCACAGCGTTGGCCCCCCTACCACGTATTTTAATAAATAAAGTTTTATTGAAATACAACCATAACCATTTGTTTACATATTATCTGTGGTTTTTTCTATGCCTACTTTCATGCTTACGTAGCAGAGCAGAGTCATTGAGACTAAGATCATATGATTTCCAAAGCTCAGGATATTTACTGTCTGGCCCTGTACTGAAATATTTCTGGATACCTGATGTTAGATTACTAACAATTCAAGTTGAGGAGGCCAGCTGAAAGGCAATTAGCCATATGTAGGAAGATAAAACAAAGGTATTTGATAATCTGCATAATGATTTTTCAGTTCTTAATTAATAGGTAATTACATATTTTCTCAATTTGTATACTGCTTAGAGCTGTTACAAATTTTTAAATATAAAATTTCCAAGTGAAACCATTTATCCTCATTTATGTGTTGAAATTTAAAACTGTTTCTTTGTAGTTTGGGATTGGTTTTCAAACACAGTGACTCTGCCACAAATTTGCAGTTCTTTTATAGCTTTTGAGATTAGGTGCTATTGCACGAGCAACACTGTTTTATAACACAAATTACACTTAAATTTACCTGTGTTATACATGTGTTTTCTAAAATGTAATTGAAATTTGCTGTATATGAGCCCTTAAAAATAAGCATCTCACAATGGAAAAACAGATGGCATCAATGCTATATAGTTTTGGTCACAACACTGGGATTTCTAAAAACAGCTTCTTGAAGTTTCTCAAAACACAGACAATACTAAATAGATTTAATGTTCAGTCATATTTCTAAAGAACATTGAGATAGAATATATTGAAGTGCCCATTGAGATAAATGTGTAATAACTAATCAAAATTAAAGGCTGTATTTAATGTTTGGGAAGCTTTCGGAATGTATTATTTGCATTTGGAAATCTTCAGGGAGTCTTAGTGTACTTAGAATATTTGTCATCTCCGTTTAGTGCAAAATGTCAAATCAATTCTTCCAATATTTATTGGAAAATACAGGGACATGTGACATTTTCAGTATTAAATGCAACTCCCGTGGTTTGAAAAAGTTAGGTGTCTCTAAACATATTGCATCCAGATTTACTTAGGCGCTTTGGAAAACAGAGATTTCTGCCCATAAAACAGCCATTAACTCACAAGTAGAGAATGCGTCTGGCACTGCATTGTTGCAGTAAATTCTGTCATTAAATCAAAATGTAATAATAAACAATGTACCATTTATAGAATACAGCATGTGCCAGGTATTGTTCTAGGTGCTTTATCTTATTTGCTCTTCACAACAATGTTTGTATGCCTGCTTTGCTAATGAGGAAACCCAGGCGTGGAGATGCTAAGTAGCTTTCCAAGGACACGGAGTAAGGAAGTAACGGAGCCCAGCAATCTGCCTGATCCTGAAATCTCTCTTCTAGCCTCTGCAGTGCACCACTACTCAAGATAGGTGTAATCTTGACTTATCAAAATCAGGGGAAGTGCTTAAATAGATCCTCTCTTCTCATCTGTTGCCCTGTCTTATATAATCTGGTTGAAAACAGTATTCTTTCCTATCTCCTGTTATGTCCTGCCTCTTTAATCCTGCATCCCGTATGTCTGTGTACTTAATGACTTTTCACAGATGATTCCTTTTTCCAATAAAAATAAGAACTATTTTTTCAAAGAATATTTTCCTGGTTTAGTCTTTTCCTTGATTTTTCAATATGATGTTGTAAATCTCATCCATCAACAAAGATTCAAAATGCTCTTTCTTATTAAAAAAGGAAATGCATTGAAATTCCAGTGTTGTTCCAGACAGCTGTATTATGTTGTGATGACTTAGGTTTGGAAGGTGTTCATTCTACTGGACATTTCTGGAAACAAATATTTTAGTTTGATTTATGGTGCTGAAATAATTATTGTTATCTTGCGGATTCTACACACTTCCATTGGAAGAACAACATTTGGAAAGCATCTTCCAATTGTCCAATTGTCCAGGCATTACTCCCTGCCTTAAATTATTTCAGTTTAATTAAACCATGTGATACTTTGTGTCAACAAATTTTAAATAATGCCTGTAAAGAGTCTGTAAGGTGAAAAGTGCAATTCAGCAGGAACACATGTTACTGATACGATGCTGTCAGCCCAGAGTGTGGAGGTGATCTACAAGCATGTTCTGTGTACTCTTTGCTGTAAAGCCAATCATTGTAATATCTAGACACAATCTGCTTGGCACCCTTCTTCTGTAAGGTCATGTGAAACTTTGTAACTCTTTGGGAGGAACCCAAGTTGCTCCACTCTTTCTCCCTCTACCAACTTCTGGATTGTTTGTTAAACAAGCAGAAAACTGTTTTGCAGAATCTAGCAGCTGAAAAGCATAATCACAGTTTTTGCTCAATGCATACACAACTGGAATTTTTAATTTCATCTTTAGAAAAATTTTGAGAAATTGGGGTTGGCATTGTCGCACAGTGGGTTAAACTGCTTGTGATGCTGGCATCCCATATGGTTTTGGGTCTTGGCTGCTCCACCTCCTATCTAGCTCCCTGCTACCAGTGTGGGAGAAGCAGCGAACAAATGTTTGGGCCCCTGCCACCCATGTGGGAAACCTGGATGGAGTTCCTGGCTGCTGGCTTTGGCCCTGCCCAACCCTGGCCATTGAAGCCATTTGTGAAGTGAACTAATGGATGGGTGATCTCTTTCTTTCCATATCTACCTCTTTCTCTCTGTCTCTGTCTCTCTCTCTGTAGCTTTGAGTTTCAAATAAATAAATCTTTAAAAAAGATAAAAATAGAAAAAGAAAAAAGAGAAAAATATTGAGAAGGTTGAGAAGGTAAGATTTTGTCAAAGTAGTTAAGAGGTTCACCAAAGCTTTCTTAATTATTTAAATGATCAATGATCCATTATTGGTGGCAGATGTCCTAAACAGCACTCTGGTCTCAGAATCAGCCCTTAAGGCATTCAGATCTGGCTGAAGAGCCCATGAGAGTATTTCAGGTATGGAAAGCCAAGACACTCTGGCAAAAACAAAAACAAAAACAAAACAAAAAACCTATATGAAAGATCTCTGTGAGTAAGATCCCAGTGGAAAGAACAGGTCATCAAAGAAGGAGGTACCTTTCTCTGAAGGGAGGAGAGAACTCTCACTTTGACTATGACCTTGTCTAAATAAGATCAGAGTCGGCAAACTCAAAAGGCTTCCATAGCTTTGGCAACTCATGACAAGAGCCTAGGGTGATTACTGACGCCATAAACAAGAGTGTGAATTTGTTAAGTCAACAACAGAAGTCACTGTGCACTTACTCTTCATGTAGGATCTCTGTCCTAAATGTGCTGTACATTGTGATTTAATGCTATAACTAGTACTCAAACATATTTTACACTTTTGTTTCTGTGTGGGTGCAAACTGTTGAAATCTTTACTTAATGTATGCTAAACTGATCTTCTGTATATAAAGAGAATCAAAAATGAATCTTGATGTGAATGGAAGGGGAGAGGGAGTGGGAGAGGGGAGGGTCGTGGGTGGGAGGGAAGTTATGGGGGGGGAAGCCATTGTAATCCATAAGCTGTACTTCGGAAATTTATATTCATTAAATAAAAGTTAAAAAAAGATCCATTATTGGCTAATTAATAATATACTCATTCTAGAAAAGATTTGATGTGAAGCACATGTTAAATAAAATTAAAATACTCATGAATAGAAAGTTGAGAATGGATAAATATGAGGGGACTTCAAAAAGTTCACAGAAAATGTGTATAATGAGAAAGCTGCATGGATTTCAAAAAATTTTTTAAACCAAAATAAACTCATCTTTTAACTATAAATTTATACAAACTTTTTGAGTTACCCTTGTATAATATGAAGTTCAAGGATGGGGAGAATTAAAACAGAATGGTTCAGACCCATGTGAGTAAAGATGAGTTAAATTTGGCTCTGAACTTTCTGGTGACTAAGGTGGAAAAGGAAACTGAATTGGTCAAATCTGTTTTAATTTACTGAAGGGAAACAATGCAAACATTTCAGTGCTTCTATTTCCCTTTATGTTGAACAATAAAAGTCATAATGGATGTCATGGACTGAACATTTGTATGCCCCTTCATCCCTTGTTCATATGCTGAAACTCTAACCCTCAATGTGAAGTGTTAGGAAGAAGAACCTTTGGTGGTAGTTGAATCATGAGGGTGAGGCCCTCTGGAATGGGGCTAATGCCCTTATTGAAAGGGACCTCAGAGAGCCCTAACACCCCTTTTCTTTAATGTGAGGGCACAAAGGGAAGCTTCTAGTCTGCAGCTTAACAGAGGATCTCACAGGAACTTGACTATGCTGGCACCCTGATCTTGCACTTAGAGTCTCCAACATTGAGAGAAATGCATTTCTGCTTTTTTAAAACCACTCATTTTTAAAAATGTACTCCTCCCCAAAGAAACGTTTTATTTGAGGAATATAGATTTTGTGCATTTCATAAGTACAACTTTAGGAATATAGTGATTCTTTCCACTATATCCACCCTCCCAACCACTGTCCCACCCCACCACTTCCTCCCTCTCCCAATTCCCAGTCTCATTTTTCACTAAGATTAATTTTCGATTAAATTTACACACAGAAGACCAACTCTATACTAAGTAAAGGGTTCAACAATTTCCATGGTAAAAAAAAAAGAAAAACAAAAACAAAAGCCAAACCAAAACAAACAAAAAACTGTTCCTCAATAGTCAAGACAAGGGCTGTTCAAAGTCATTGTATCTTGAAGTTAATTTTACTTCTTCTTCTTCTTTTTTTTTAGAAACTTAATTAACTTTAAAAAGCACCCAAGAATGATACCTCTTTGGGATCACTTAGACATAGTTATAACACAACTCTTGAGGACAGAGGTCCTACCTAGGAAGTTAGTGCACAATGACTCTTGTTGTTAATTTAACACCTAACACTCTTATGTATGATGGCAGTGATCACCCAAGCCCCTTGACATGAGCTGCCTAGGTTATGGAAGCCTTTTGAGTCCACAAACTCCTACAATATTTAGATAAAACCATAAGCAAAGTGGAAGTTCTTTCCTCTTTTCAGAGAAAAGTACCTCCTTCTTTGAAGACCACTTCTTTCTACTGGGGTCTCACCCACTGAGATCCTTCATGTAGGATATTTTTTGCTTCAGTGTCTTGGCATCCCATGCCTGAAATGCTCTTGTGGGCTTTCCAGCCAGACCAGAATGCCTTAAGTGCTGATTCTGAGGTCAGAATGCCATTTAAAGCAATTGTTATTCTATGAGTCTTCTGTGTGGACTGCTTCCCATGTTGGAGCATTCACTCCTTTTTAACTCTATCTATTATTGTTACAAGACACTTAATCCTATCCATATGATCACTTTAACACTTAATATGATATTTTTACCACTCTGCTTAAGGAGATTTGGGATATCATGGCAAGTTTTTAAACTGTACCCTTAGAAGTAAGTCCATAGGAATGTATGCAGAACTATACAGCTTTACAGTTACAAACTTCATATACTTCATAATTACAGCTTTAGGAACATGGTGATTCTTCCCACCATGCCTGCCCTCCCACCCATACCCCCAACCCTTCTTCTTCCTCACTCTCTTATTCCTGCTTTTCTTTTTTACTGAAATCTATTTTCTTTCTTCTTTTTTTTTGACAGGCAGAGTTAGACAGTGAGAGAGAGAGAGAAAGAGAGAGAGAGGCAGAGAGAAAGGTCTTCCTTTTCCATTCGTTTACCCCCAAAATGGTCACTACGGCCAGCATGCTGTGCCGATCTGAAGCCAGGAGCCAGTGCTTCCTCCTGGTCTCTCATGCGGGTGCAGGGCCCAAGGACTTGGACCATCCTCCACTGCCTTCCCAGGCCACATCAGAGAACTGGACTGGAAGAGGAGCAACCAGGACAGAATCTGGTGCCCCAACTGGGACTAGAACCTGGGGTGCCAGTGCCACAGGATTAGCCAAGTGAGCCGCAGTGCCGGCCTGAAATCTATTTTCAATTGAATTTATACACATATCTTTAACTCTATGTTAAGTAAAGAGTTCAATAAACAGTATAAAAAACCCAAAAACTGTTCATCAACAGTGAAGACAAGGGTTGTTTAAGTCATTGCTTCTCAAAGTGTCAAGTTCACTTCTACAGATTGCCTTTTAAGTGCTCTGTTAGTTATCACAGATCAGGGAGAACGTGTGGTATTTGTTCCTTTTGGACTGGCTTATTTCACTAAGTATGATGTTTTCCAGATTCATCCATTTTGCTGTAAATGACTGGATTTCATTTTTTATGACTGTGTAGTAATCCATGGTGTACATATCCCATAATTTCTTTATTCAGTCTTCAGTTGATGGGCATTTTGGTTGATTTTGTGTCTTAGCTATTGTGGATTGAGCTGCAATAAACATGGGGGTGCAGATAACTCTTTCACATGCTGATTTTTTTCCCTTGGGTAAATTCCAAGGAGTGGGATGGCTGAGTCATATGGTAGGTCCATATTCAGATTTCTGAGTTATCTCCACACTGTTTTCCATAGTGAAAGCCACTCATTTTATGTTCCTTTTTACAGCCTCTCAAAGGAGACAGTATGTCAGAGATTTTATTCTAAGACAATGAATCTAGTTTTGATATTTTCTAATTTTTAGCAATTTAAATTGTTAAAGTGCTACTGGTAGCAATCAAATTAAAGAATAATGTTTTACATAGAGTTTGAACCAAATTATTTTTAAATTAATGCTTTAATTAAATGGAAATGTTTTTCTTATTATGAAAAACTATTTCTACATTATCATATATTCTATTGATTTTGGGGATGGGGATTGGATAATTTTTCAAATCACGTGATATTTAAAATAATTTAGCTTTTGGTCATTTATCTACATGCAGGATTTAAAATGGAATTATTTGAAAAACTGCTCACCTTCTGAGAACATCACGGGCACTTTTAAGAGCTGTTTTCATACTGCAGAAGCTAATTTGAGAAATGTTTAAGGCCAAATTTCATACTGCAGAGGCTAATTTGGAGGAAATACTTTTTGTTAGCAATAATTAGTTTGATTTTCGAAGCACTGCTTTGACATAACAGATATTCATTATTGTAAAAATACCTGTAGTATATTTTCTTTATTTTTCTTAAACTATTTTTTAAAAGAAATATTTATTGGTGCAGGCATTATGGTGTAGTAGGTAAAGCCACCCCCCTGTGAAGCCAGCAACCCATATGGATGCTGATTCAAGACCTGGCTGCCCCACTTTTGATCCAGCTCCCTGCTAATGTATCTGGGAAAGCAGTAAAGATGGCCTAAATGATTTTGCCCCTGCACCCATGTGGCAGACCCAGAAAAATCTCCAGGCTCCTGGGTTTGGCCTGGCCTAGCCCTAGTTGTTGTGGCTATTTGGGGAGTGAACCAGAGAGAAAGACATAGAGAGAGAGAGAGAAGAGAGAGAGAGAGAGAGCACTGTTTTATTTGTTCACTCCCTAGATGGCAGCAATGGCCTGGGCTGGGCCAGGTCAAAGCCAGGAGCTTTATCCAAGTCTTCCACCTGGGTAGTAGGTGCCCAAATGCTACTTTTCTCAGGTCTTTAGCATGAAGCTAGATCAGAAATGGAGCACCTGTGACACAAACCTGTGCCCATATGGGATGCTGGTGTTGCAGATGGCTGTCTTACCAACTATGCCACAATGACAGTGCAGTAGGTTTTTAAATGTGACATGAAAAACATACTAATTTCATTAATTAAAAAATTGTGATTTGTAATTTATGAATCACAAAAGATCATGAATAGACAAACTAATCCTGAGCTAAAAGAAGAAAGCTGGAGGCATATAATATTTGACTGCAAAACATACTACAAAGCTACAGTAACAAAATAGCATGATACTAGTATGAAAACAGACAATTAGATCAATGGAACAGAACAGAGAACCCAGAAATAAATCCATGTATTTATAGTCAACTGGTTTTTGACAAAGGTGGCAAGAACATACATGAAGAAAAGGATAGTCTTTTCAATAAATGGTTCTGGGAAAACTGGATATCCATATGAAGAAGAAAGTAACTATACCTCCATCAATCCTTATACAAAAATGATTCAAAACAGAACAAAGATTTAAATGTAAGACTCCAAACTATGAAATCACTAAACAAAACATAGAAGAAACATTTCAGGACATGATCTGAGTAATGATTTTTTGGAAATAACTCCAAAGATAAAGAAATAAGTGCAAAAATTTCCAAATGAAACAACATGAAAGTAAAGACTGTGCAGCAAAGAAAATAATCAACAGGGTGATGAGACAACATATAGAATGGGAAAAAATACTTGCAAACTGGTCATTCAACAAAGTATTTATCTCTAGTATATAGAAGGAACTTTAGCAACTCAACAGCAAAAAAAAAAAAAACCCAAATAAATTAAAAATGGGTGATTGACTTGAGTAGACATTTCTTTTCTTTCCTTTTTAAGATTTATTTATGCAGCCAACGTTGTGGTGTAGTGAGTTAAAGCCCTAGCCTGCAGCATAGGCATCCCATATGGACACCGGTTCAAGTCCCGGCTGCTCCACTTCTGATCCAGGTCCCTGCTAATGCATCTGGGAAAGCAGTAGAGGGCCCTTGCACCCACGTGGGAAACCTGGAAGAAGCTCTTAGCTTCTGGCTTCAGATTGGCTCAGATCCGGCTGTTGCGGCCATTTATGGAGTGAACCAGCGGTTGGAAGATCTCTTTCTGTCTTTTTTTTTTTTCAAGATTTATTTATTTATTTACAGTGTAACTTTGCCTTTATAAATATTTTATTTGACTTTCTCAGGCCATGGCAGAGAACTGGATAGGAAGTGGGGCAGCTGGGACTTGAACCGGCACCCATATGGGATGCCAGCATGGCAGGTAGTGGCTTTATCCACTACCCTATAGCACCAGCCCCTTGAATAGACATTTCTTAAAAGAGGATCTAAGATGATTATTTTGTAACAGATTTTATAGTGTACAAGGCACAAATATGTCCAAACATATACACTGCCAATTAGTTTTCTTCATTTTTACTCTATCCTTTGATATCTGTGTTATAAATCAATGTGGATCTGTGTTTACACAATTTTATTTGTATGATTTCATATTAAATCTCAAATAAATGCTTCCTTATGTGATTGTAAAATAAAGAGGACATAAAAATGGCCAAGAAGTATGTGAAAAAATGCTCAACATCGTGAATCATCAGGGAGATTCAGTAAGAACCACAATAAGATGTCATCTTTCTCTACTTAGGATGGTTATTACCAAAGGAACAAAATTAAAAAAAAAAACATGCTGATGAGGATGTAGGGAAAGAAGAGCTCTCGTATACTACTGGTGAGAATGTAAATTAATACCATGATTTTGATAAACAAAAAAAAAACTTCAAAAAATAGAACTTGAGCTACCTTATAATTAATAATCTTGCTACTGGATATATATCCAAAGGAATTGAAACAATATGTTGAAGAGATATCTGCATTTGCATGTTTATTGCAGCACTCTTCACTGGATCAACTTTTTTTTTTAAAGACTTATTTATTTATTTGAAAGTCAGAGTTACACAGAAAGAGAAGAAGAGGCAGAGATATAGAGAGGTCTTCCATATGCTGGTTCACTCCCCAGCTGGTCGCAACAGCTAGAGCTGTGCTGATTCGATGCCAGGAGCCAGGAGCTTCTTCCAGGTCTCCCACGTGGTTGTGGGGGCCCAAGGACTTGGGCCATCTTCCACTGCTTTCCCAGGCCATAGCAGAGAGCTGGATCGGAAGTGGAACAGCTTGGACTTGAACTGGTGCCCATATGGGTTGCTGGCACTGCAGGCGGCAGCTTTACCCACTATGCCACAGCGCCGGCCACCTGGATCAACTTTTATATCCATCAGTGGATGAATAGATAAAGAAAATGTGTGCACATGTTTTCTTCATCAATATATGTATTTTGTCATTTGCAGCAACATGCATGGAACTGTTGAGTATATTAACTGAAATGAGTCAGGCACAGAAAGACAAATACTGCATGCTCTCTCTCATATGTAGACACCGGAGTTGTTCTCAATGACGTAGAGAATAGAATAGTGGTTACCAGACCCTGGAAAGGTATGAGAGATGATGGTTAACAGGTACAGGGTGCAGTTGGATAGGAGAAATAACTTCTGTTATTCTATAGCACAGGAGGATAACCACAGTTAATAATACTTATTTGAACATTTCAAATAGCTAGTAGAGAAGATTTGACTGTTCCCAACACAAAGAAATGATAAATGTTTGAGGTGATAAATATGCCAATTATCCCGATCTGATCATCACACATTGTATACAATTGTTGAAATGTTGCCCTGTGCTCCAAGAAAATTTACAACTACTATATGTCAATTAAAAATAAACATTTTAAAAACCATCAACACATAATAATGTACCAGAATAAAAGAATTCTATCACAAAATCATCTTAATTTACTAATATATATGTAACAAATTTCACTACCTGTCTGCCAGCAACAATTAAATCACAAATAGGTCAGAGCTATTATTGTTTCTTCCATTTTTAGAGAAGTGAATTAATTCTTTCCTGCCACAGATAACAACGAAATGTACTATTCTATTATATCGCATTTGGAAGGAAAAAATTCCCCTCAAGTTAAATCTGGACTGTAATTAACTCAGTTGGCACAATCTGGCTGTACTGAGGACAAACTTCCTGAACACTGTCTAGAACTGTGTGGTGATACTTTTTTCTTATAGTCTTACTTCTAGGCCTTTATGTGGTTATTGGTCTCTGTCTCAATCATACATGTTAGGGATTGTGAAGGGTTTGATATATTACCCTAATAGCCAGCTAACAATTTAGCCTGCCACAGTTTGGTGAGTCAAAGCAATCACAACAGCTAGAGTATTAGCATTTGCGAAATACCCCAAACTTCATTCCCGAAAGGGTGACACGGAGAGGTCTTGGTGACACCTGCCCAAGCAGTGGGATGCATTACAGGAGAACCCTAAGCTGAAGGAGCTAAATCT
This sequence comes from Oryctolagus cuniculus, assembly GCF_964237555.1. Lineage (NCBI taxonomy): Eukaryota > Metazoa > Chordata > Mammalia > Lagomorpha > Leporidae > Oryctolagus > Oryctolagus cuniculus. The sequence goes on from NC_091433.1 coordinate 56,039,434, forward strand.
TTTGTTACGGGCAGTGAGCATGCTGCTGCTTTTTTTTTTTTTTTTAATTATTTTTTAGTTATTTGAAAGTCAGAGTTACACAGACAGAGGAGAGAGAGAGAGAAAGAGAGAGAGAGAGAGAGAGCGAGCGATCTTCCATCTGATTGTTCACTTCCCAATTGGCCAGAGCTGCGTTGATCCGAAGCCAGGAGCCAGGAGCTTCTTCCAGGTCTCCTATGCAGGTGCAGGGGTCCAGGGACTTGGGCCATCTTCTACTGCTTTCGCAGGCCATAGCAGAGAGCTGGATCGGAAGTGGAGCAGCCAGATATCGAACCAGTGCCCATATGGGATGCCGGCGCTTCAGGCCAGGGGGTTAACCTGCTGTGCCACAGCACCGGTCCCCATGCTGCTGCTTTGCTCTAGAGACATTATCTCTGTCTTCCAAGGGGGTCAGCTCTACAAATATCCTTGAAAAACTAGTTTGGGAAAATGATATTTTGAACTTCTGTTTGCAAGAAACACAGAACTGTGAAAGACTTAAGAACTGTGTCCTAATAATACCCTCACAGTCTTTTTCATATATTTTAATACTATTCATTCATGAAAATCAACATTTTAAGAAGTAGCAGCAGCAGCAGCAACAGTAGCAGTGGCTCCCATCCATTGGTTAGCTCTTCAAAGGCCTGTAATGGCTGAGGGCTGGACCAAGATGAAGCTAGGAGCCTGTAACCCAATCCAGGTTTCCCATGTGGGGTCCAGTTACTTGAACCATCACTTGCTTTCTCCCAGGGTGCACATTGGGGGGAAATTAAAATGGGCACTGGAGCCAGGACCCAAATCCAGGAACTCTGATATAGTATATGGATGTTCCAATTGGTGTCTTAACTGCTAGGTCAAATGCTTGCTCCAAATCTCGTTCCTCTTTATTTATTTTTCGTGATTATAGTCTCTAAAATTGGAAAGGCTATCCATGGTAATTAAATGAAAAATAATTGCTGTAATTTCACTTTGTCATGCTATCATGACCAAAGAAACAGAATTTTTTTAAAAGATTTATTTATTTAAAAGGAAAATACAGAGAAAGAAGGAGAGAGAGGGAGAGAGGGAGACAGGGGGAGAGAGAGAGAGAGAGAGAGAGAATCTTTCACCTGCTAGTTCACTCCCCAGGTGGCTGAAATGGACAGGGCTGGGCCTGGGTAAAGCTAGGAGCCAGGAGTCTCTTCCAGGTCTCCCAAGTGGGTGCAGGGGTCCATGGACTTGGGCCATTTTTTACTGGTTTCCCAGGCACATTAGCAGGGAGCTGGATAGGAAGTGAGGCAGCCGGTGCTGGAACTGGTGCACATATAGGATGCTGGCACTGCAGGCAGAGGCTTAACTTCTATGCCACAGTGCCAGTCCTGAGAAACAGAATTCTTACAATAAGAATCTGAAAATTTGTATGAGGTCATAACTGTAGCATGCAGGATTTCTAGAGCCAACTCTTGGCTTAACTTTTCTGGAGTTTAATTTTGGTGTGTTGGTGACTTGTGTTGATTTATCTCTGATCATATAAATAGGGGATGGAAGGAACTCTTGATACAAAGCTGGCTCTGTTTTTATCCAAGAGCTTCTTGGATAAATGAGGTCTTGCAATGTGAAGAAGACAAGTGGCTGTAAGATGAAAGGCAAAATCCTAGGAAGGAACCAAACAAGCAAGTCTTGTCTTGTCTTGTCTTGTCTTGTCTTGTCTTGTCTTGTCTTGTCTTGTCTTCTCTTCTCTTCTCTTCCTCCTCCTCCTCCTCCTCCTCCTCCTCCTCCTCCTCTTCTTCTTCTTCTTCTTCTTCTTCCTCTCTCTCTCTCTCTCCCTCTCTCTTTCAGATTCATTTATTTATTTCAAAGCCAGAGTGACAGAGGGAGACAGGGAGTTAGAGATCTTCTGTCCATTCACTAGTTTGCTCCCCAAATGGTCACAACAGCTGAGGTTGAGACAGTCCGAAGTCAGGAGCCTGGAACTCCATCAGGGTCTCCCACATGGGTGGGACTCAAATAGTTGGGCTGTCATCTGCTGCCTTCACTGGCACATTAGTAGAGTGTATCAGAAGCAGAGGAGCTAGGGTGTGAGCTGGCATTCTGCTATGGGATGCCAGTATCACAAGTGATGGCTTAATGCACTGGCCTCAAGTCCGCATTTTTTGAAAAGTAGCTAGACATCTACTCTGTGTAGGTCGTGTTGGTCAGACTCCTGGTGTAGAAGCAGAGAATGAGGTCACATGTGTATTTGAAGTAGTTTGGCCACCTCAGTAAATATTTTTCTATTCTTTTCTATGTATTTCGTAGAAAGATAGAACAAAATATATTTTATTTTATTACTTTTAAAATATTTATTTTTATTTATTTGAAAGACAGAGTTACAGAGAGAGGTAGAGACAGAGAGAGGTCTTCCATCCACTGGTTCACTCCCTAGATGGCCACAACAGCCAGAGCTGCACCTATCTGAAGCCAGGAGCCAGGAGCTTCTTCCATGTCTCCCATGTGGGTGCAGGGGCCCAAGGACTTGGGCCATCTTCTACTCCTTTCCCAGGCCATAGCAGAGAGCTGGATCAGAAGAGGAGCAGCCGGGACCAGAACCAGTGCCCATATGGGATGCTGGTGCCTCAGGCCAGGGCTTTTAACCTGCTGTGCCCACAGTGTCGGCCCCAACAAAATATATTTTAAAATGGAAATAGGTGCCAACGTTGTGGCAGAATGGGTTAAGCCATCTCTCCTTCGCTCTGTAACTCTGCCTTTCAAATAAATAAAAAATAAATCTTAAGAAAAATGGAAACAGAAATCTCCTCTATACCTTATTTTAAGATGTGTGAGAGCCTCTGGCCTCAGAATCAGCCCTTAAGGCATTCAGATCTGGCTGAAGAGCCCATGAGAGTATTTTAGGCATGGAAAGCCAAGACACTCTGGAAAAAAAAAAGAAGAAGACCTAAATGAAAAATCTCTGGGAGTGAGATCCCAGTGGAGAGAACGGGGCCATCAAAGAAGGAGGTACCTTTCTCTGAAGGGAGGAGAGAACTTCCACTTTGACTATGACCCTGTCAGAATAAGATCAAAGTTGGCGAACTCAAAAGGCTTCCATAGCCTTGGCAACTCATGACAAGAGCCTAGGGAGATTACTGACGCTATAAACAAGAGTGTCAAATTATTAAGTCAACAACAGGAGTCACTAAACTTACTTCTCATGTGGGATCTGTCCTTAATGTGTTGTCCAATGTGAAGTAACACTATAACTAGTACTGAAACAGTATTTTACATTTTGTGTTTCTGTGTGGGTGCAAACTGATGAAATCTTTACTTAATATATACTAAATCGATCTTTAGTATATAAAGATAATTGAAAATGAATCTTGATGTGAATGGAATGGGAGAGGGAGCGGGAAATGGGAGGGGTGCGAGTGGGAGGGAAGTTATGGGGGGAAGCCATTGTAATCCATATTCTGTACTTTGGAAATTTATATTTACTAAATAAAAGTTAAAAAAAAAGATATGTGAGAGCTATACTTACAGGTAATCCATGCTGTCAGGACAGATATTTGGCCTGGCAGTTAGGCCACCAGTTGGGACATTCATGTCCCACATCAGTGTGCCTGGGTTTGATGCCTTGTTCTGACTCCTGATTCCAGCTTTCTGCTAATGAAAACCCCAGAAGGCAGTAATGATTGCTCAAGTAGCTGGGTTCCTGTTGACCACGTGGGTGACTTGGATTAAATATCCAGCTCCTGACTTGAGCACCCTTGCTTGTTGTGGGCATTTGAGGAGTCAGCCTGCAGATGGGAACTTTCTCTCTCTCTGTGTTTTTCACAAACATAATAAAAAAAATCAAGTCTAGATTGTAGCATTATGGGAGTCAGGTTAAACTGTGTAGGTTTGCCTTATCAGTGATTGCGGAAAATAAAGCTCACCATTTCTTGGGATATTTGAGAATTAAATTAGATAATATATGTCAAGCACATGTATGTCAAGCAATCTTGTGCAGGGTCTGGTACCAAGAGAATGATTTCTGTTATTATTAAACAGTTGACTCAAAAGGATGATTCATGGCTTGGAAAGGCTTGGCAGTGAGGGGAGAAGGACTAGAAAGATCTCTTAGAGGCATTCCAAACAGGAAATAGCCCAAAGGTGTGGGGGAGGTTTTAACTGTGAGCTGGAGCACTCACCAGGACTCAGAAACAGGAGGAAAAAGGTGACTGCTTTTCAGTGGCTTCTACTTGTAAGTAATGGATTAAATCTAACCTTTTCATTTTCAGGACTGTAGAAAGTTTTGTGACCTTATTCATCTTTGCAAATTTTCCATGCTAAGGATAAACAAATTACATAATTATCTCATATGTGTTATAAAGAGATTGCCTGAGTTCCAAGTTGGCTTTTCTTATTTTTTTGTTTGCTTTTTCAGGTATTTCCATTATCAAATATAAAACTGAAACTATCATGCAGGGAGTAACGGTTTCTTTGTCAACTGAAATAAGGCAGTTGGTAGTTTTCCAAGATAGTCAGGAGGGGGTAAGTTACATTTATGTGATCTAAATCCATCGGTTAAACGCACAGGGATTAACATCTGCTAAAAGAGTTGTGCTTGGCACGCAGGTGTTTCAATATTTGCATTTAGTATGTGTTTCAGAAATAGCCTCTGAGAAAAACATTTATATAACAATCTGGTGGTTTTATTGTCTAAATCTGTCAGGACAGTCATTTTGTTACTCAGACTTTTGTGACCCTCTTGCAAGCTGTAAACTATTTAACGAAGTGAGTATATTGAGAAAGATGACAGACTTTCAAACTTTGGGGAAAGAGTATTACATGAGAAGAATCAACTTTTCCCCCTGAGACTATGCCTAATATGTGAACAGCAAAAACAATTACATTGGTGATTTCAGGAAGTCCAATAAATTCCATTGCACAGTCTTACTTTTGAAATATTACATCACTCAGCAAAAGCTTAGGTTCATATATTAGCTGAAATGAACTAATCATGAATTAATTACCATCGGTCGAGTTTTGTGAATGGCTTGCAGAGGTAAGGCTCTGGTTTCAGTGTGGTCAGCCCTCCTGGTCTGTGACTGCAGTTCCAGCTCCGCTGTGCCCATATGTTAGGGCAAGCCGGATCTACTTATTTCAGCAGTCTTCGTGATCACCTCTCGTTGTGGTGACTGACTTAACCATTCTGTAATCCACATTGTTAAAATGAGTTGAGCTCTGGTCCATTTATTTTGTAGGTAAAGTGGGGAAAATACATGCAGTGTGTCTCCAGGGATTTGTGGCATGGTGTTAGAAAAAAATAAAAGAATCAATTGGTTTCACACACTGCTAGATTATACCTCAAGAAAATTGAAAGTGGATAAAAGCTGAATTATGTGATTTCAGTGTAATGTGGATTCACACACATGCCTATGATAGCACTTGATGGCTCTCTCTGGCTTAACTACTTTTTAAGTGCTTTAAATGTATTTAGTATACATGAATATCCAGTCAGAAACAATGTTTTGTGTGTAAACAGCAATTAATTTTTTAAAAAAGATTTATTTTATTTATTTGAGAGGCAGAGATTCAGAAATAGAGAGAGAGAGAGAAAGAGAGAGAGATCTTCCATCCTCTGGTCTCTCCCCAAAAGGCTGAAACAGCTGGGACTAGACAAGGCCATATCCAGGAACCAGGAGCTTCATCCAGGTCTCCCACGTGGGTGCAAGGGTCCAAGTACTTGGGCTATCCTCCAATGCTTTCCCACGTGCATTAGCAGGAAGCTGAATGGAAAGTGGAGCAGCAGGGACTTGAACCGGTGCCCATAGGGGATGTCAGCATTTCAGGCTGTGGCTTAACCTACTATGCCACAACTAAGCCCCAACTTTTTTTTTTTAAAGATTTATTTATGTATTTGAAATTCAGAGTTGCAGAGAGAGAGAGAAGGAGAGACAGAGAAATCTCCCATCCACTGGTTCACTCCCTAGATGGCTGTAATGGCCTAGGGCTGGGCCTGGCCTTAGCAAGGAACCAGGATCCAGGATCCAGGAGTGTGGGGAGCAATCCGGACTAGACTAAGTTACTCGAATTAGGACTTATTCTATGCATCTGCTCTCCCACAATATGGCGCTGGGAGAGAAGTAAACAGCTTCCGCACAGCTGCCTCCAGTTCAACTAATAAACTGTAGGACTTGCTCCTGATTGGAGGAGAGCAGCGTACTCGGCGTGTGGGCAGCCGAGTTAGGATTGGCGGAGGAGGACTATAAAGGAGGAGAGAGACGGCATGCACCGGGAACATCTATGGGAAACATCTAGCTGAGGGAACACCTGTGCAGCCCCCGAGAAGAGCCGGCCGGCGGTGTGCCGCTCCCCTGCGGAAGTGGGGAATGCGGCCAGGGGGAACTGCCCTTCCACGGAGGTGGAAGGGATAGTAGCCAACCCGGGAAGAACCAGCAGCAAACCCGGGGAGGGCCGAGCAGACGAAAGAACAGCGCAGGGTTTAGTGTCGTTCCTCCACGAAGAGGGGGAGCGACATAATGGTGCCGTGACTCGGATATGAAGCCTAGGCAGGGTTTGGTGTCGTTCCCCCATGAAGACGGGGAGCGACACAGGAGTTTCTTTTTCTTTTTTTTTCTCTTTGTTTTTGACAGGCAGAGTGGACAGTGAGAGAGAGAGACAGAGAGAAAGGTATTCCTTTTGCCGTTCGTTCACCCTCCAATGGCCGCCACGGCTGGCACACTGCGGCCGGCACACCACGCTGATCCAAAGGCAGGTGCCAGGTGCTTCTCCTGGTCTCCCATGGGGTGCAGGGCCCAAGCACTTGGGCCATCCTCCACTGCACTCCCTGGCCACAGCAGAGAGCTGGCCTGGAAGAGGGGCAACCGGGACAGAATCTGGCGCCCCAACCGGGACTAGAACCCTGTGTGCCGGCACCGCAGGTGGAGGATTAGCCTATTAAGCCGTGGCGCCGGCCTAAGATTTCTCTTTTATTAGCTTCAAGGGTTCTGAATTATCTAATTGCTCCTTTCCATATGAAATGTAGCCACAGCCATCACTTGCTGCCTCTCAAGTTATGTATTAGGAGGAAGCTGGATTGGAAGCTAAGTAGCAAGGATTCAAAACAGGCATTGCAATAAGGTACACAGGTAGCCAAGTGGTGACTTACCTGCTGAACCAAATGCTTGCTACTCAAAAAATACCACCAATCTTCACATTTCAACCTAATATATTGCAGCCTTTTTACTTTGATAGGAAATTCCACCTTTATTGTATACTAAACCTATCTACACACAAACACACATACACACACACACAATTTTACTTATAAACCTTCTGTTCTATTCCGTAGACTTATCCATCCATGTTTTTGTTACCACAGTTCAAATAATATTTTTAATTTTGTGTGATATCTTGTAGGATATAGTTGCTTATAGTTCTTTGTCAGAATTTTCCTGATTATTCATTTTGTTTTGAAAGTTTATTGAAGTATAATATTCTCTTTTTAAAATTTGTTGAGGCATGATTGACATACAATAGACTGCATATTTCTGATGAGCAATTTGATTAGTTTTGGCATAGGCATACACCTGTGAAACTATTACCACGGTCAAGATAATGAACAATTCTGGACATGTTCAAGCTGACTTACCTCAAATGGTAGAGTTAGAAACATACCAGGGGATTCCAATTCAATCCCATCAAGGTGGCATGTACCAATGCATCTCACTAGTCCCAGTGATCAATTTCTGTTCACAATTGATCGTAATGATAGGACTAAGAACCAAAGGGATCACATAAACAAGAATAGTGTCTACAAATACTAGCTGATAGAATAAAAAAGGGAGAGAATGATCCAACATGGGAAGTGAGATACACAGCAGACTCATAGAATGGCAGATGTCCTAAATAGCACTCTGGCCTCAGAAATAGCCCTTAAGGCATGGCTGAAAAGCCCATGAGGGTATTTCAGGCATGGAAAGCCAAGACACTCTGGGGGAAAAAAAAAAACCTAAATGAAAGATCTCCGCGAGTCAGATCCCAGTGGAAAGAACAGGTCATCAAAGAAGGAGGTACCTTTCTCTGAAGGGAGGAGAGAACTTCCATTTTGACCATGGGCTTGTCTAAATATGATCAGAGTCAGTGAACTCAGGGGGCTTCCATAGCCTTGGCTGCTCATGACAAGAGCCTAGGGTGATTACTGATGCCGTAAACAGGAGTGTCAATTTGTTAAGTCAACAACAGGAGTCACTGTGCACTTACTCCTCATGTAGGATCTCTGTCCTTAGTGTGCTGTACATTGAGATTTAATGCTATAACTAGTACTCAAATAATATTTTTCACTTTATGTTTCTGCGTGGGAGCAAACTGTTGAAATCTTTACTTAATGTATGCTAAACTGATCTTCTGTATATAAAGAGAATCAAAAATGAATCTTGATGGGAATGGAAGGGGAGAGGGAGTGGGAAAGGGGAGGGTTGCGGGTGGGAGGGACGTTATGGGGGGGAAGCCATTGTACTCCATAAGCTGTACTTTGGAAATTTATATTCATTAAATAAAAGTTAAATAAAGATAATGAACATATTTATTAGTCCCAAACATCTCCTTGCATCTCTTTGAGGTCTATTTCTCCTGCTCCTCTCTGTTTCCCCCATCCTCAGGCAACCAGTGATCTGCTTTTTGTTCCTGTGAGATTAGTTGGCATTTCCTGGAGTTTTATATAAAAGGATTCATACATATGTACTCTTTTTTCAACTTTCACTTGATGTAATTTTTCTTTTATCTTCATCTGTCTGTGTTGTTGCATATATTAGCAGTTCATTTCTTTTTATAGCTGAGTAACTTTCATCTCTTTTTTTTTTTGACAGGCAGAGTTAGACAGTGAGAGAGAGAGAGAGAGAGAGAGAGAGAGAGAGAGAGAGAGAAGGTCTTCCTTTTTCTGCTGGTTTACCCCCCAAGTGGCCGCTACGGCCAGTGCACTGCGCCAGTGCACTGCGCCAGGAGCCAAGTGCTTCCTCCTGGTCTCCCTTGCAGGTGCAGGGCCCAAGGACCTGGGCCATCCTCCACTGCCTTCCCAGGCCACAGCAGAGAGCTGGACTGGAAGAGGAGCAACCAGGACAGCATCTGGTGCCCCAACCAGGACTAGAACCCGGGGTGCTGGCGCCACAGGAGGATTAGCCTAGTGAGCTGCGGCGCCGGCCGAGTAACTTTCTGTTGCGTGAATATGTTAGCCTGTTTGGACCGTAATGAAATGCCAATAATATGGGTAGCTTAACCAACAGAAAATTTCTCACACTCTGGATTCTGGAAAATCCAAGATCAAACTACATCTTTTGTTCCTGACTTACAGTTGCCTTCTCACCACGTCCTCTTGTATTTCACAGATATGTGAAGATATGGCCTTTTCTCCTGGCATGCATTTAGAAGGGGTTTACTCTTTCTTTTTTTTTTTTTTTTTTTTTTTGACAGGCAGAGTGGATAGTGAGAGAGAGAGAGACAGAGAGAGAAAGGTCTTCCTTTTGCCGTTGGTTCACCCTCCAATGGCTGCCGCTGCAGCCGGCGCACCGCGCTGATCCTGGCAGGAGCCAGGAGCCAGGTGCTTTTCCTGGTCTCCCATGGGGTGCAGGGCCCAAGCACCTGGGCCATCCTCCACTGCACTCCCTGGCCATAGCAGAGAGCTGGCCTGGAAGAGGGGCAACCGGGACAGAATCCGGCGCCCCAACCGGGACTAGAACCCGGTGTGCCGGCGCCGCAAGGTGGAGGATTAGCCTATTGAGCCACGGCGCCGGCTCGGTTTACTCTTTCTTATAAGGTCCCTCATTTTACAATGAGACCTCCACTCACAGGGCATTATATAACTCTGCCTCTCAAAGGCCCCAATTCCAGATGTCATCACATTGTGTGTTAGGGCTTCAGCATAGTAATTTTGAGGGAACACAAACATTCAGTTCATAACAATAAAAATCCATTGAATTATTGATAAACATGAATTAATTGGTTATCTCCAATTCTTAGTTTTATGGGTGAATCTACCACAAGTATTCACATTGCAAGCATGTAATTTTATTTATTTGGGACAAATATAATGAATAGAATAGCTGAATCACACAATATGCTACATGTTTAACTTAAAGTCTTTATTCAAACAATTTCCCTATGGGGTTGTACCGTTTTACACGGAACTACAGTTGTATGAAAGTTCCAAATGCTGAGGCCGGTGCTGTGGCGCAGTGGGTTGATGCCCTGGCCTGAGGTGCTGGCATCCTATATGGGCGCTGGTTCGAGACCCAGCTGCTCCATTTTCGATCCAGCTCTCTGCCATAGCCTGCGAAAGCAGTGGAAGATGGCCCAAATCCTTGGGCCCCTAAACCCACGTGGGAGACCTGGAAGGAGCTCCTAGCTCCTGGCTTAGGATTGGCTTAGCTCTGGCCTTTGTGGCCAGTTGGGGTGTGAACCAGCGGATGGAAGACTCTCTCTCTCTCTCTCTGCCTCTCCTCTCTCTGTGTAACTCTGACTTTCAAATAAATAAATAAATAAATCTTAAAAAAAAAGAAAGTTCCAAATGCTCTATATCATATGTAAGAAATCCTTTCCTAATCCAAGATGAAATGCTTTTTTTCTAGGAGTTTTCTTGTTTTAGTTTTTACATTTACAGCTACAATCAATTTTGAGTTAATTTTGTGTTTTTTTTTATGAGATATAGATCAAAATTCTTTTTTGCATATTAAATGTATTTTAAAAAATTTAATTTCTAATTATTCACGGTTAGTATATATAAATAAAATTGATTTTTGGTGTATTGATCTTATATCCAGAAATTTTGCTGAGCACATTTCTTAATTTAATAGTTTATTTTATTTATTTTTTTGGTAATTTTTGAAGAATTTTCTGCATAAAGGATTATTCTGTCAGTAAACAGAGGCAGCATCTTCCTTTTCTAGTCTGGATGTCTGGTAATTCTTTTTAATGCCTTACTGAATTGACTTTAACTTCCAGTCCAATGCTGAATGTCACTCAATCTTTCTCCGTTAGTTATAATATTAACTATAAGTTTTTTGTAGATACCCTATTTTGAGTTGAGGATAATCTCCAAAATACATAAGAAATTAAAAAAACTCAATAGTGAAAAAGTCTTATAGTTCAACTTAAAAATGAATTAAGGACTTAAGCATTTTTTCCAAAGAAGGCATACAAAAGTCCAACAGGTATGTGAAGATATGCTGAACATAATTAATTATCATGGAAATGCAAATCAAAACCAAAATGAGATACCACCTCGCAATAGTCAAGATGGACATTATGAAAAAAAATACCAAAAGACACGTATTACTGAGAATGTGAACAAAATTGGAACCTTTTCACACTACTGGTGGAAATGCAAAGTGGTTCACTCAGTATGGAAAATGGTAAAGAGCTTCCTCAAAAAGTAAAAATACACCTATAATATGAATTAGCAATCTCACTCTGAAAAGTTATCCAAAACAATTGGAATCAGGATCTTGATATAGCATTTCTATATTAATTGTAGCACTATTCATGATAGTTAAAATGTGAAAACAGTCTAGATATCTGTTGATAGATGAGTGGAAAAATAAAATTGGCATATAAATACAATGGAATTCTTTTTTTTTTTTTTTAAACTTTTATTTAATGCATATAAATTTCCAAAGTACGACTTATGGATTACAATGGCTTTCCCCCCATACCGTCCCTCCCACCCACAACCCTCCCCTTTCCCACTCCCTCTCCCCTTCCATTCACATCAAGATTCATTTTCGATTATCTTAATATACAGAAGATCAGCTTAGTATACATTAAGTATGGATTTCAACAGTTTGCTCCCACACAGAAACATAAAGTGAAAAATAATAGATGATTTTTTTAAATGATGATGAAATCAGAGCAGACCTATTGTCATGTTTAATCCCAGTGAGAGTCAAGTTGGGAATTGATAATTTCTTTCTTTCTTTTTTTTTTTTTTTTTTTTTTACAGAGGATCAGTTTAGTATGCATTAAGTAAGGATTTCAACAGTTTGCACCCCCATAGAAACACAAAGTGAAATATATTGTTTGAGTACTCGTTATAGCATTAAATCTCAATGTACAGCACATTAAGGACAGAGATCCTACATGAGGAGTAAGTGCACAGTGACTCCTGTTGTTGACTTTACCAATTGACACTCCTGTCTATGGCATCAGTAATCTCCCTATGCTCCAGTCATGAGTTTCCAAGGCTATGGAAGCCCTCTGAGTTCTCCGACTCTTATCTTGTTTAGACAAGGTCATAGTCAAAGTGGAGGTTCTCTCCTCCCTTCAGAGAAAGGCACCTCCCTCTTTGATGGCCTGTTCTTTCCACTGGGATCTCACTCGCAGAGATCTTTTGCCAGAGTGTCTTGGCTTTCCATGCCTGAAATACTCTCATGAGCTTTTCAGCCAGCTCCGAATGCCTTTAGGGCTGATTCTGAGGCCAGAGTGCTATTTAGGACATCTGCCATTCTATGATTCTGCTGAGTATCTCACTTCCCATGTTGGATCACTCTCCCCTTTATTTACTCCATCAGTTAGCGTTAGCAGGTACTAGACTTGTCTATGTGCTCCCTTTGACTCCCAGTCCCTCCACCATGACCAACTGTGAACTGAAACTGATCACCTGGAACAGTGCGATGGCATTGGTACATGCCACCTCGATGGGATTGAATTGGAATCCCCTGGTATGCTTCCAACTCCACCACTTGGGGCAAGTCAGCCTGAGCATGTCCCAAATTATACATCTCTTCCCTCTCCCATTCCCACCACCATGTTCAACAGGGATCACATTTCAGTTAATTTTCAACACTTAAGAATAACTGTGCATCAATTACAGATCTAAACCAGTCATATTAAGTAGAACAGATAAAAAAAAACTACTAAGAGGGATAATGTATTTAGTTGTTCATTAACAGTCAGGGCTATGCTGATCAAGCCACCATTTCCCATAGTGTCCACCTCACTCCAACAGGTTTCCCTCTTGGTGTTCAGTCAGTCGTCACCGATCAGGGAGAACATATGGTATTTGTCCCTTTGGGACTGGCTTATTTCACTCAGCATGATGTGTTCCAGATTCCTCCATTTTGTTGCAAATGACTGGATTTCGTTGTTTCTTACTGCGGTATAGTATTCTAAAGAGTACATATCCCATAATTTCTTTATCCAGTCTATCGTTGATGGGCAAAACCAACAACCCACTTAAGAGATGGGCCAAGGACCTCAATAGACATTTTTCAAAAGAGGAAATCCAAATGGCCAACAGGCACATGAAAAAATGTTCAAGGTCATTGGCAATCAGGGAAATGCAAATCAAAACCACAATGAGGTTTCACCTCACCCCGGTTAGAATGGCTCATATGCAGAAATCTACCAACAACAGATGCTGGCGAGGATGTGGGGAAAAAGGGACACTAACCCACTGTTGGTGGGAATGCAAACTGGTCAAGCCACTATGGAAGTCAGTCTGGAGATTCCTCAGAAACCTGAAGATAACCCTACCGTTCGACCCAGCCATCCCACTCCTTGGAATTTACCCAAAGGAATTTAAATTGGCAAACAAAAAAAAGGTCTGCACCCTAATGTTTATTGCAGCTCAATTCACAATAGCTAAGACCTGGAATTCTTTACAGTCTCGAAAAAGAGAATTTCTGTTATAGGTGATAATGTGAATGACTCTTTTCCTTTATTTATTTATTTATTTTTATTTAATGAATGTAAATTTACAAAGTGCAACTTTTGCATTGTTGTGGCTTTTTCCCCCATAACCTCCACCCCACCCGCAGCCATCCCATCTCCCATTCCCTCTCCCATCCCACTCTTCATCAGGATTCATTTTCAATTATTTTTATATACAGAAGATCAACTTAGTATATACTAAGCAAAGATTTCAACAGACTGAACTCATACAACCACACAAGATATAGAGTACTGTTTGACTAGTAGTTTTATGGTTAATTCTCATAGTATAACACATAAAGGACAGAGATCCTAGGTGGGGAGCAGGTGCACAGTGACTCCCGTTGTTGATTTAACAATTGACACTCTTATTTGTAATGTCAGTAATCACCTGAGGCTCTTGCCATGAGCTGTCAAGGCTATGGAAGCCTCTTGAGTTCACCAACTCTGAACTTATTTAGTCAAGGCCATATTACAGTGGAGGTTCCTTCCTCCCTTCAGAGAAAGGTGCCTCCTTCTTTGATGGCCTGTTTTTTCTGCTGGGATCTCATTCACCGAGATCTTTCATTCAAGTCGTTTTTGCCACAGTATCTTGGCTTTCCATGCCTGTGAGACTCTCATGGGCCTTTTAGCCAGATCCGAATGCCCCAAGGGTTGATTCAGAGGCTGGAGTGCTGTTTAGGGCATTTGCCATTCTATGAGCCTGCTGTGTTTCCTGCTTCCCCCACAGGATCAGTGAATGAAGCTTGAAGGTATTCTGCTAAGTGAATAAGTCAAGCACAGAAAGATGCATACTTTATGCTTCCATTTATACGAAGCACCTAAAATAGTCAAATTTATAGAATCAAAGAGTGGAATGGTTTCTAGGGACAAGGAAAGAGGGAAATGATAAGTTACTAATTAGTCAGGAAGATGAATAAGCTCTAGAGATTTGTAGTATACCTAATATAACAGTAAGTACTATTAAACATGAACATTAAATGTTTTTAAGGAAGTATTACTAGTATTAAGTGTTCTTATCACAGTAAAATATGCAACTGAACACTACCCAACATGTGAGTTAGGACCTTGAGAATAACATACATCTACCTAATAGTTTTTTTTTTTTTTCCAATCTTCTCCTTTCAATTCCAGTTGTCACTATTCTAGACAAAAGTTGAACTATCTCAACTTTGGCTATTTAATTGCCTTATAAATAGCTTATACTTGGTGTTCTTTTCTGCAATTCATTCCAAACATTTCTGACAGATTGATATTATTGAAGTGCAGTTCTCTTCACATAATTTTCTTATTAAAAATCTTTCTGTTGGCTGGCGCCGCAGCTCAATAGGCTAATCATCTGCCTGCAGTGCCGGCACACAGGGTTCTAGTCCTGGTCGGGGCGCTGGATTCTGTCCTGGTTTCCCCTCTTCCAGTCCAGCTCTCTGCTATGGCCAGGGAGTGCAGTGGAGGATGGCCCGAATCCTTGGGACCTGCACCTACATGGGAGACCAGGACAGGCACCTGGCTCCTGGCTTTGGATCAGCACGGTGCGCCAGCTGCAGCGGCCATTGGAGGGTGAACCAACGGTGAAGGAAGACCTTCCTCTGTCTCTCTCTCTCTCTCTCTCTCACTGTCCACTCTGCCTGTCCCAAAAAAAAAAAAAAAAAAAAAAAAACCAAAAAAAACCTTTCTGTCTTCGTTCAGCATTTCTAAACAATCTATAGACTTCTGATTTTGCCTCAACATACATTTTAATTATGTATCAAAGTATTTTATATAAAAGTCTTCCCTTCATGATAAAAAGACTCAAGAAATTAGGTATAGTAGGAACATATCTCAAAATTATAAAGTTCGTATATAAGAAACCAACAACATTCATACTGAATGGAGAAAAGCTGAAATCATTTCCCCTCAGATCAGGGGGGAAACAAGGCAAGGATGTCCACTTTCACAACTTTCATTCAATATAGCATTGGAAGGACTGGCAAGAGCAATTAGGGAAGAGGAAGAAATAAAAGGCATCAAAACTGGAAAACAGACGTAATAATATCCATGATTGGAGGTGACATAATGTTGTATATGGAAAAACCTCAACACTTACCAAAAAGCTGTTAAAACTGATAAACTAATTCAATAAAGTTACAGAGTACAAAACAAACATCCAAAAATCAGCATTTTTAATACACTAAATAAACTCAGTGAAAGAGAAATTAAGCAAGAAATTCCATTCACAAGAGCCACAAAAAAATCAAATATTTAAGAATAATCACACAAACAAGACTAGTGTCTGTGAATACTAACTGATAGAATAAAAAAGGGAGAGAATGATCCAACATGGGAAGTGGGATACACAGCAGACTCATGGAATGGCAGATGTCCTAAACAGCACTCTGGCCTCAGAATCAGCCCTTAAGGCACTTGGATCTGGCTGAAGAGCCCATGAGAGTATTTTAGGCATGGAAAGCCAAGACACTCTGGCAAAAAAAAGAAGAAGACCTAAATGAAAGATCTCTGGGAGTGAGATCCCAGTAGAAAGAACAGGCCAACAAAGGAGGTACCTTTCTCTGAAGGGAGGAGAGAACTTCCATTTTGACTATGACCTTGTCTAAATAAGATCGAAGTTAGCAAACTCAAAAGGCTTCCATAGCCTTGGCAACTCATGGCAAGAGCCTAGGGAGATTACTGATGCCATAAACAAGAGTGTCAAATTATTAAGTCAACAACAGGAGTCACTGTGTACTTACTCCTCATGTGGGATCTCTGTCCTTAATGTGTTGTCCAATGTGAGTTAATGCTATAACTAGTACTCAAACAGTATTTTACACTTTATGTTCTGTGTGGGTGCAAACTGATGAAATCGTTATTTAATATATACTAAATCAATCTTCTGTATATGAAGATAATTGAAAATGAATCTTGATGTGAATGGAATGGGAGAGGGAGCGGGAGATGGGAGGGATGCAGGTGGGAGGGAAGTTATGGGCGGGAAAAAGCCATTGTAATCCATAAACTGTACTTTGGAAAATATTTACTAAATAAAAGTTCAAAAAAATTTTTTAAATTAAAAAAATTCCTATTTTCTTTTTTTTCTTTTTTTTAACTTTTATTTAATGAATATAAATTTCCAAAGTACAGCTTATGGATTACAATGGCTTCCCCCCCATAACGTCCCTCCCACCCGCAACCCTCCCCTTTCCCATTCCCTCTACCCTTCCATTCACATGAGGATTCATTTTCAATTCTCTTTATATACAGACGATCAGTTTAGCATACATTAAGTAAAGATTTCAACAGTTTGCTCCCACACAGAAACATAAAGTGAAAAATAATAGATGATTTTTTAAATGATGATGAAATCAGATCAGACCTATTGTCATTTTTAATCCCAGTTAGAGTCAAGTTGGGAATTGCTAATTTCTTCTTTTTTTTTTAACCAGAAGATCAGTTTAGTATACATTAAGTAAAGATTTCAACAGTTTGCACCCCCATAGAAACACAAAGTGAAATATACTGTTTGAGTACTCATTATAGCATTAAGCCTCAATGTACAGCACATTAAGGACAGAGATCCTACATGAGGAGTAAGTGCACAGTGACTCCTGTTGTTGACTTTACAAATTGACACTCCTGTTTATGGCATCAGTAATCTCCCTATGCACCAGTCATGAGTTTCCAAGGCTATGGAAGCCCCTTGAGTTCTCCGACTCTTATCTTGCTTAGACAAGGTCATAGTCAAAGTAGAGGTTCTCTCCTCCCTTCAGAGAAAGGCACCTCCCTCTTTGAAGACCTGTTCTTTCCACTGGGATCTCACTCACAGAGATCTTTCATTTAGTTTTTTTTTTTTTTTTTTTTTTTTTTTTTTTTTTTTTTTTTTTTTTTTTTTTTTTTTTTTTTTTGCCAGAGTGTCTTGGCTTTCCATGCCTGAAATACTCTCATGGGCTTTTCAGCCAGATCGGAATGCCTTTAGGGCTGATTCTGAGGCCAGAGTGCTGTTTAGGACATCCGCCATTCTATGAGTCTGCTGAGTATCTCGCTTCCCATGTTGGATCACTCTCCCCTTTATTTATTCTATCGGTTAGTATTAGCAGAGAGGCAGAACTGTAGTCATAGAGGAGAGGTAGAGATAGAGATAGAGATAGAGATAGAGATAGAGATAGAGATAAAGAGAGAGAGAGGTCTTCCATCCATTGGTTTACTCTCCAAACAACTGCAATGGCTGGAACTGAGCTGATCTAAAGCCAGGAATCAGGAGCTTCTTTTGCATCTCCTAGGTGGGTGCAGGGGCCATCTTCCCCTGATTTCCTAGGCCATAAGCTGAGAACTGATTCAGAAGAGAAGCAGCTGGGACATGAACCAGTGCCCATGTGGGATTTCAGCATTGTACGCAGAGGCTTAACCTACTATTCCACAGTACTAGACCCTAGGAATAAATTAAGCAAAGAAATGAAAGATCTATACAATGAAAATTATGACATTGATGAATGAAATTATCAAAGACACAAAAATTGGAAACATTCCTTGCTCATAGATTATAATATTATTAAAATGTCTACACTACCTAAAACAATCTACAGATTCAATGCAATATTTACCAAAATACCAATGACATTCTTTACAGAATTGCTAAAAAAAAAAAAGAACCTAAAATTCATATGGAATCACAAATGACCCAGAATTGCCAAGTGATCCTTAGTAAAAATAACCAATCTGGAGATATCACAATACTGGACTTCAAGGCACACTACAAATCTATAGCAGTAAAAACAACATGGTTTTGGCATAAAAACCAACACATAGATCAATGGAACAGAATCGAGAGCCCAGAAAGTAGTCCATATACAAGCAACCAACTGATTTTTGACAAGTGTTCAGACCATATATTGGAGTAAAGATAATCTCGTCGACAAATGGTGTTGGCAAAATAGGATGTATAAATGTAGAAGAATGAAGTTATATCCATATCTCTCACTATATAAAACAATCAACTTAAGATGGGTCAAGGATCTAAATTTAAGCCCTGAGACTTTGAAATTGTTGGAAAAAAATGTAGGAGAAACACTCCAAGACATTGGTTTAGGTGGCAATTTCTTAGATAAGAACTTTAAAACACAGGCAAGAAAAGCAAAACTAAACAAATGGGATTATATCAAATTCAGAAGCTTCTGCATAGCAAAAGAAATGATCAACAGAGTGAAAAGGCATCCAACAAAATGAAAGAAAAATTGTGAGCTAGCTATTTCACAAAGAATATATCTAGAATATATCAGCAACTTAAAAAACTCAACAACAACAACAACCAATCCAGTTGAGAAGTGGACAAAGGATCTCAATAGACAGTTCGCAAAAGAAGAAATACAAATGGCCAACAAATACATGAAAAAATGCTCAACATCACTAGCCATCAGGGAAATGCAAATCAAAACCACAATCAGATATCACTTCACACCTGCCAGAAAGGCTAAAATCCCAAACACTGAGAGTGACAAATGCTGGCAAGGATATGGAGAAAGGGAACACTTATATACTATCAGTGGGAATGTAAATTGGCCCAACCACTGTGGGAAATGGTATGGAGACTTCTTGAAAAACTAGAAATAAACTTACCCTATGATACAGCAATCCCACTACTGGGTATATACCCAAAAGGCAGGAACATGTATCAGAAAGATACATGCATCACCACATTTATAGCAGCACTGTCCATAATTGCCAAAATATAAAATAAACCAAAGTGAATAAAGAAAACATGGCATATATACACAATGGAATATTATTTAGCTATTAAAAAAGAATGAAATTTTTCTATTTGTAGCAAAATGATGCAACTGGAGAAAATCATGTTGAGTGAAATAAGCTGAACACAGAAAGACAAATTCCACATATGCTTCCTTATATGTGGTAGCTAAAATTAAAAAAAAAAGAAAAAAAGAAAATGAAAAAAATGCCTATGAGTATCTATATTGTCACAAATATGGTTTTGTTAAACTTTGTTTTATAGCTTTGTCAAATTAATGGTTAAAATAATTATATTGCTATAGTTTTAATGGTCTGTGATTAATTTTAAATTTGCTGTATATGGGTGAAATAGTCATTTTTCTGTTTGATTATTGTTTATAGCCTTTGCCTATATTTCCACCAAACTAGGGTCTTTTTGCTTTTAACTTGCTGAACTCTTTATTTACTGGAGCATTAAGTCTTGACTGCAATGTAAATTGAAGATATGTTATCTCAAAAGTGAAGGGGAGAAGGGAAAAAGGGAGAGGGAGAAAAGAAGAAGGAGGTGGGGAGAAAGGAAATATAATCACATTCTTGGAGCTGTATCTATGAAGTATATTGAGTCTGTTAAAAGCTAAAAAAAGTAAATAAAAAAAGAAACAAATTCTAGAGCTAAAAATGACAAAAACTGAAGAAATTAAAAACAAAACCCAAAAAGGTGTTAATACTTCTTAGACCATCCTCACCCCATTTTCCTCTTTGTACCTCAAGTCATTCTATCTGCTTGTAAATGTTCCCTTTTAATGTCTGACCAAAGTAATTTTCCTTATGAACTGTTCCCTTATTCTCCCAACCAGAAGCAAAAACTGAACTACATGAATCACTCACATAGTAGTATATATTGCACATGTGGTTCTTATTACTTACTAACTCATGCTGCAGTAGTTTGTATTCTTGTTTTATATTCCTTAATGGACTACAAGCTTCTTAGGGATAGAGATTATTTTAAATTAATTTTCATATTTCTCTGCAGAGTCATTAATTTTGTTTATCCTTGTTTGTGGGAAGGATGGCAGGCTATTAACCCCAGGTGTTCCTCAGCACCAACCAATTACTTTTCCCTTCCTCTTGAAACTTGTCTTTTGATTTTCATGACTCATTATGTCGCCCATATGCATTGAATATTCAAATGGTTATGGTGGTTTAGTAGGAGCAGCCGGGACAGGAACCAGTGCCCATATGGGATGCCAACACTGCAGGCTGTGGCTTTACCTGCTATGCCACAGTGCCAGCCCCTCAAGCAGAGATGAAGGAAGGGAGAAAGGAAATGCTACATGCTTAAGACTTTGTCAATTGTTCCTGAGGGAAAGATTTGCAAGAAAGTGATTGCTATGATTTGAATATAGTTTGTCCTTACCAAAATTCATGTGGATGTTCGGTCCCTAATTTAGCATTGTGGGGAGTTGGGGCCGAGTGGGAGGTATTTTGGTCAAGGAGTGGA
The DNA here is from genome assembly GCF_964237555.1 of Oryctolagus cuniculus. Taxonomy (NCBI): domain Eukaryota; kingdom Metazoa; phylum Chordata; class Mammalia; order Lagomorpha; family Leporidae; genus Oryctolagus; species Oryctolagus cuniculus. The sequence continues at coordinate 56,060,291 of NC_091433.1, forward strand.
GCCCTTGTGAATGGATTAACGCCTTTCACTCATGAGTGAGTTCTTGGTCTTGTGGGACTGCATTAGCTACTGTGAGAGTAGGTTGTTGTAAAGTGAGACCACCACTCAGGTTTTATCCATTTGCCTGTACCCAGAAAGCCTTTATGCTTTGAATTAGCATGAGATTCTCAGAAAGTAAGCACATGCCAGCACCATGCTCTAGGATTTCCAAATATCCAGAATCTTAAGCCCCCAAATCTCTATTTATTTAAGTGAACTGGTGTCAGGTGTTTTGTTACAGCTACACAAAATGAACTGAGTTATAGAATCACAGTGACAAGTGACAATATGCTATTATCACTGTTCCTTACTCCAAGTGTAATGGGTGAATTAGATCAGTGAAAGAAGGTTAGGAGGGACTTCAGTATTATGTAACTCCTTATGTGCTATTACTGGTGCACCCTAGATGATCAGAGACTTTCTTAGTACATTGCAAAATACCTTACCGTTAGCGTGGGCACTTGGCACAACAATTAAAATGTGGCTTGGGATACCCACATCCCATATTGAAGTGTCTGGATTCTAGTCCTGGCTCTGCTTCCAATTCCAGCTTTCTGTGAATTCTGAGAGGTTCAAGCACTTGGATTTCTGCCACCCATTTTGGAGATTAGGGTTGAATGTTGGGCTCCTGACTTTGCCTTGGCCCAGCCATAGCAGTTTATGGGCATTTGGGATGTGGATCAGTGGATGGGAGATCTCTCCCTTTCTGTTTCTTTCTCTCATCTACCTGCCTTTAAAATAAGAAAAAAAAATCTTGCTCTTGAACTGTAGATCGCAATACAATTCATATTATTCCCCCCCCCTTTTTTTAAAAAAAATATTTATTTGAGAAGTAGAGTTACAGGCAGAGAGAGAGGTCTTCCATCCATTCTATGCCACAGTGCCAGCCCCTCACTGTAGTTTTTTAAAAAGATTTATTTATTTATTTGAAAGGCAGAGTTACTGAGAGGCAGAGGCAGAGGCAGAGGCAGAGACAGAGGAAGGGAGGGAGAGAGAGAGAGAGAGAGAGAGAGAGAGAATCTTCCATCTGCTGCTTAACTCCCCAAATGGCTGCAATTGCTGGAGCTGAGCTGATCTGAAGCTAGGAGCCAGGATCTTCTTTAGATCTTCCATGCAGATGCAGGGGCCCAAGCACTTGGGCCATATTCTACTGCTTTCTCGGGCCATAGCAGAGAGCTGGATCTGTAGAGGATTAGCCGGGACACGAACTGGTGCCCATATGGGATGCCAGTGTCTCAGGGGGAAACTTAGCCAACTACACCTCGGCTCTGGCTTCATTATTCCCATTTTAAAGATGAGGGAAACTAGAATGGGAAATATGTCTGAAGTGGAGAATTCATCAAGTGATCTTTCCTCTTTTTGATGTTATACTGCCCCAATCATACACTTTCACAATATGAAATATATTTCCTGGGTCTCTTATTTTAGCATTTATTATTTTTTTCTTATTTTTTTCAGGGCTGCAAATGTTGCTGCTGTTTTGGAGTTCTATGCTTCCTGGAATACTGTGTGGGTCAGGCTCTTCCTTTTGCTAATTATAATGTTCGGATTGTCAAAATGATGACATTGTTATGACTGCCTGCTTAATTGTGAGAATTCTGCTTCTCTTAGTTCCATTTCAGTTAAGTTGCTCAGAAGGAATAGTTGTTTCTAATGTTTATTTCTGACAAAATAGCACTAATGAAAACACTATAGATTCATCGCTCTCCAATCATTTGTATATGGTGTGACCCACCACATGCTGCTTTTGCAGATTTACACCTTCAGTACAAACTTGTAAGCTAAAGCCCTTAGGAAAGAGGGAGGGAGGGGGGGGGGAGTGAAGGGGAAGGGGAGGCTGGAAGGGAGGAAAGGAAGAAGAGAGAGAGACAGAGAGAGAAGAAAAAGATGAATTTTTTTTAAAGTTTGACTTCCAAGTCAGGGCAGAGAGGAAACAATCAAAAATGCTCATGACATTGACATTTTAGTGATGATGCGTGTAAGATTATTAAGCTGTTCAGGATTTCAATGGCATTTTTCTCAAATGTAACCTACAAATTGAATATACTTAAAAAATTCCAGAAAGGTTATTTTCAATTTTTTGGAGGGTAATGATGGTAAGTGATGTGTGTTACTGATCTTATAATAGAAATAATGACTTCAACCAGGTTTTCTAAGAAAATTAATGACTGCTTGAGGTTAATGGTCTTCAGTCAATCTCTCAGTCAGCCATTAATCCCCAGGAAATGCCCTGGGCCTTGATCATTATTGTGCAAATAATACAAAAGTGGGTATAGTGCTCCTGTCAGATGGGAAACATACACAGCCCTTGTTCTCTCCTGGACCCTCTTTATGACAATAAGAATAACATAGTAAGGGAAGAAACACAACCACTTTGCTATCAATGCAAATAAATTGCCTTGTTTAGACAAAATTATTAAAAAATATTAAACAAACTCGAACTTTGTATATTTGAGTAAGAAATAGTAGCAGACAACATGAATTCCTGGACAGCTGTAGTTAGAGTTATGAGTGAAGTGAAACGTAGAGCCAAACATTGAATGAGAATAAAGCAATTACTGTCATATTAGATATTTCAAATTAGAACCAGGGTTAAATAAACACATCAGTGACTACTTTAATGGCTGCAAACAAAAGATAGCACTGAAATTTATTTAATTCTATGACCAATGAAAATACCTTAAGTAACTACATTTTAAGAGATTTCAAATAAATATTATGATGACTAGTGATATTTTTCTTATCTTAGAATATCAAAGGACTTTTATAGTCCATTTCTTAGGTTATTTTGCATTCTGGGATTTTTAAGAAGGCAAATAGTAAAATGAAAAACATGTGCAGGAAATTAGTATAGCAGTTGCCCTCAACTGCCAAAGGGGATGTTACTGCAGTGGAAAATGCTTAGATTTTCTTTGAATAGAGATGTGCTTGGCTAGCATCATACCACATCCCAAATTCAAATTCAAGCATAGAACTTTACACTAAGTAGTTTTCAATAAATATTTGTGGAATAAGTGTGTGCTCCTCTTTGTCCTCAGAATTCCTTGTATATTTGGGAGATTAGCTCTCGACCTTGGCAAGTGTTTTCTCCTAGACTGTCATTTACCTTTTAGCTTATGATTTTTAAAAAAGTTAATTTTTTACAAAAGATTTATTTATTTATTTGAAAGGCAGAGTTACAGAGAGGCAGAGGCAGAGAGAGAGAGAGAGAGAGAGAGAGAGAGAAAGAGAGGTCTCCCATCCGCTGGTTCACTCCCCAAATGGCTGCAATGGCCAGAGCTAGGCCAATCTGAAGCCAGTAGCCAGGAGCTTCTTCCAGGTCTCCCACACAACTGCAGGAGCCCAAGGACTTGGGCCATCTCCCACTGCTTTCCCAGCCCATAGCAGGGAGCTGGATTGGAAGTGTAGCAGCCAGGACTTGAACTGGAGCCCATATGGGATACCCGCACTGTAGGCTTTACCCACCACGCCACAGTGCTGGCCCTCCAAAAGTTTACTTTTTCCATTTAAGAGCCTCTGGATTTTGAGTTTCATTATTATCTATTTTAAAGTCTATTGATATACATATATATATAATCATTTTTAACTTATATTTTTCACTTTGTTGGAAAAACAAAGGGCGAGAGCAAGAGCGAGAGACTTTCCCATCATCAATTTACTCACCAAAATCCCTTTTGGCCTGTCTGAAGCCAAAAGCCTGGAATTCCATCTGGGCCTCCTATGTAGGAGGCAGGGACCCGAGTTTTTAGCCATCATTTGCTGCCTTCCAGATGCACATTAGCAGGAAATTGGATTGGAAATGGAGGAGCTGGGATTTAATTCAGGAACTCATGATAAGGAATGCAGGTGTCCCATGCAGCAAAGCAACCACTGCACTAAACACTGGGCCCAGGACTTTGAGCTTTGGAAAGTCTTTCTTGACATCCAAGTAATACAGGGATTCATTGCTATTTTATTCTAGTGCTTGTAGAATTTCATTTTTTCCTATTTTTTGATTTTTGTATTTTGCATTTTCACTTATGGGGGGTTAATTGTGTTGTATGGTATGAAGCATGGATTCCTATTTTATCTTTGTCCAAATCACTATATAGTTGTAATGATTCTGTTTATTAGAAAGTCCATCTTATCCTCACAGATGTGAGATGCTATCTTAATTACACCCTAAATTTCCATATGAAGTTGGATTTACCTTTAAACTTTCTGTTCTATTAGTGTGGTTGTTTATTCATATGCCAAGTTTTGATTTATAGGTGACCTAATCATGTCCCCATGGGCTCTTCATTATAAGGAGCTTGTCAGTTAATTTTGCATATTTTCCTACATAGATTTCAGAGCCAACTTAACTACTTTCAGAAACAAAAATTTCATGCATAGGTATTTTTAATGAATCACATTATAGCTATGTTAACTAGGAGATACTCAATATCTTTTTTGTTGTTGAACTAATGAAGAACAAGAGCTTTCTTTCCATTTCCTCTGTTTTGTTTTTCAGGAGTGTTTGAAATGCTTTTCATGCAGGTTTTGTACATTACTATAACTTTTTAAGAAAAATTTAATGCATAAGAACTCAACTTCTTAGGGGAGATAATTTTTTAAAAGTTTATTTATTTATTTATTTGACAGAGAGAGAGAAAGAGAGAGGAGGGGGGAGAAAGAGAGAAAGAAGAGAAATATTTCATTTGCTGATTTACTTTCCAAATGCTTGCAACAGCCAGCACTGGACTGGGAGGAAGCTAGGAGCCTAGAACTCCATCCAGGTCTCCCACATGGGTGACAGGGACCAAAGCCTTTGAGCCATCATCCTCTGCCTCACAGGATGCATTAACAGAAAGTTGTGCTAGAAGCAGAGTAGCTGGGACTCAAACAGGACTCTGATATTGGGATGCAAATGTCCCAATAGATGGCTTAAGTTGCTGCACCACAAAACCAGCTCCTAGATATTTCAAAATGATGCTTATAGCTCATACTATTAGATTTTTCTAATATTGAACTACTTTTTATACTTATATATTAATTCCTATTTGGTCATTATATTAATTTTTTAAAGATTTTTTTATTTGAACATAGTTACAGAGAGGGGTAGAGGCAGAGAGAGAGAGAGAGAGAGAGAGAGGAAGAGAGAGAGAGAGAGGTCTTCCATCTGCTGGTTCACTCCTCAGTTGGCTGCAATGGCAGGAACTGCACCAATCCAAAGCCAGGAGCCAGGAACTTCTTTCGGGTCTCCCACACAGGTGCAGGGGCCTAAGGACATGAGCCATCTTCCACTGCTTTCCCAGGTCATAGCAGAGAGTTGGATCAGAAATGGAGCAGCTGGGGCTTGAACCAGTGCCCATATGGGATGCTGGCACTGCAGGTGGCAGCTTTACCTGCTACACCACAGCTCTAGCCCCATGTTATATTAATTTTAATATGCTGTTGGATTCTGTTCCCTACTATTTCACTTATAAGATTTTGCCTCAACATTTTGAAATGAGATAATTTTGTGTTTTTTCTTACTGTGCCATTTTATTAAGTGTATTTGTCAATAGCATATATTATTTGTCATAAAATTTCTGGAAATGTCTTCTTCATCTATGCTTGGAAAAATTTAAGCATCATTTGATTATCTAATCTTTGAAGGTTTGGCCAAATACCCATGAAATCATCTGTGCATGGTAATTTTGGAGGGCCAATTCTCCATTTCTTGTATGAAAATTGATAAAAAGTTTTGTTGTTTGTTGTCATAAGAGCTATATATTGGAGTCTGTAATAGGATAATGGTCTGAATTCTCAGAATTTGTGAATATGATGCAAAAGGAGTTAGATAATATGAGATTTCATAGCAAAAGTGACTTTGCAGCTGTGACTAAGATCTAGAGACTGAGAACTTATCCTGGGCTATAATCAGATGAGCACTTAAAAGTGGATAACTTTCTTCTTTGTGGGTCAGAGAGATGCAATGTGGGAAGCACTTGACCTGTGATAGCTATTGCTGGATTTGAAGACAAAGTGGCCACAAGCTCAGGAGTCTGACTGACCTGTAAAGCTGGCATGGCTCTCAGTGGATAGCCATGAATAAAACAGTAGCAATCATAGGAAATGAAGTGTGACAGCAGTACAAATGGCAGGAGATATTCATCTTCAGAATTCTTGGACAAAAAAGCAGCCTGCAGACACACCTTGACTTTAGTCCAGGGAGATTCATATTGAATTTCTACCCTACAGAACTATAAAATAAGGAATCTGTATGCCTGTAAAAATTATTTAATTTATTTGAGAGATAGTGAGACAGAGAGAGAGAGAGAGAGAGAGAGAGAGAGAGAGAGAAGAATAAAATAGTAGGGACTTTATAAAGATAGCATGCTTGTCTCTCTCAAAACAATGCAGGCATTAGCAAACCAAGGGTATGATACAACATTTATTTAAAAAAAAACGAACAACAACACTATCATTTGTTGCTCTGTAGTAGTCTTTTGGGATGTCTCTGGTCTGTATGGTTGCAGATTGTTCATCTCACTATCATGCCCCAGGAGATTGCACTTGTCACTTCTGCTTACATTTAGCATGGCAGAACTTAGGAACGTCATGCATCCGTACATTCCCACCTGTAAGGAAGACCTCAAAATGCAATGTTTGTTTTCAGTGCCCTTCTGTCCAGATAAAAACCCAGAGATGGTCTAATAATGGAAGATGGAGAGAATGGATCAGGACGCCAACTGTTGGTGTATGCCACATCCCTTTTCTCATGAGTCTTTTCATTTTTTCCTTTAAAACTAGATTGTTTGCATATACACTGTCTCCCTCTCTTGTTCTGCACCACCTCAGTATTCTGTTAAAGAATGTTATCCAGATGCAGTCCCTCAACCTTGCACCTCCAACACTGTGAGCTAAGTAAACCTCTTTCCTTTATAAAGTTTAAAAACAGTGGGAGGGAGATGTTGTAATGTAGTGTAAGGTTAGTTAATGCTTGGAACCCCTGCGTTCCACACTGGAATGTCTGGGATCAAGTTTTGCCTCTGCCTCTGCTTCTAATCTAGTTTCCTGCACATAAGCAGCAGCTGACGGGTCAAATGCTGAGCCCCCACACCCACGTGGGAGATCCAGATGGAGTTCCTGCCTCCTGGCTTTGGCTTGGCTCAGCCCCCAACTGTTGTGGGCATTTGGGGAGTGAACCAGCAGATGGGCAATATCTCTCTCTCTCAGTGTCTTTCTCTGTTTATCTCTCTCTATCATTCCACTTTTCAAATAAAAAAAAGAATAAACTTTTTTTTTTCTAAAAAATTGATTGTTTCTTATTGGTTTAAATGCATTAAAATTTATTTTGGCACACAAAAATGAAATCCTTTTACAGTATTTTCATAATACAGCTTTTTGTTAAGTTTCTGAAAATTCCTTATATGCAGGGATTTCAAAATTTTTTCACATTAAAACAAGCCTTTCTTGGGGCTGACGCTGTGGCATAGCAGTTAAAGCCACCACCTGCTGTGCTGGCATCCCATATGTGTGCCGGTTCAAGACCCGGGTGCTCCACTTCAGATCCAGCTCTCTGCTGTGGCCTGGGAAAGCTGTAGAAGATGGCCCAAGTCGTTGAGCCTCTGCACCCACGTGGGAGACCCAGAGGAAGCTCCTGGATCCTGGCTTTGGATCGGCTCAGTTTCAGCTGTTGCAGCCAACTGGGGAGTGAGCCAGTGGATGGAAGACTCCTCTCTCTTTCTCTCTGCCTCTCCTTCTGTCTCTGTGTAACTCTGACTTTCAAGTAAATAAATATCTAAAAAAAAGCCCATCTTTGAATTCCATTTTCCATGAAGTACCCTCATATAAATATATATGTTCATATATTTATATGACTTAATAATTACAAATATTCAATATTTTGGTATTGTTTGGTTTAGAGGAATGGAATTATAATACATATAGCTCTGCTTTTAACTAACAGCATCTTGTGGAAATACTTTAAATTATTGACAATAGCCTGAAAATATTTGTAATTTGCAGCTTGTTGTTTCATGGTCTGCTTTTATCATGACTTATTCAAAATTTTCCCCATTAAGTGGTGTGTACTCCCCCCACCCATTTTTTGGCCACTGTCCTAAAAATCTTTAGTAATTATTCTTATAAACCATTCTTTATTTCCATAGGCTCAATTTCCAGTAATGGGAATGCTGATTTGAAGGGCATATGAATTGTAAAATGTAATAGATATTGTCAGATTGCTTTCTCAAAAGACTGTAACAATTCCTACTGCCTGTAGCCATATATGAGTATTTTCTTTCCCACATTACCACCATCAATACATATTGTCACTTTTTAAATTTCTGCTAGTACTAGTAATATTTCATTTTTCACTAATGAGATTGTGTATCTGTAGGTACTTAGTATTTTTAGGGTATTTTAAAAATATCATCAAAAATCCATCACATTTCAGTACTTAACTAATACATGGTATTCTACAAATATGTCTACAGAAGGCCACATCAGCTATCTGAAAAAAAAATTTCATGTACATATTTTTCTTCTGTTATGTGAAATAATTATCTAACTTCCTCTTTTATTTTCAGGAGCAAATTAAAAAATCGGAGTCACCTGACTAATTGTTTTCTTACACTTTAAACCCAGGAGATGACTAAATAGGTGGTAAGCTTCTACTACTAGGCATAAGTTTACTATGTGTCTCATTTGTTCGAAAGTAAATCTATATCTACTTTCAGAATGTTTAAAATATGTGGGCTATTGTTAATCTTAAGTATCTTGCAGTCAAGTTAGGAAAGGGTTGATTGCAAAGTCTTCCAGTCTGCTTTCTGTGGAACTATAGAGAGGAAAGGAAATTGCCCATTTCAAGGTGTGATTTTGTTCCATAAGTTTGAAATAGGTGAACTGACCTAAAGACAAAGAGAAATAATTTTGCTACAATTTAGAATCATGGTAGCCTCAGTACAAAGACATCCTTTTTGATAAGTTAAACACTGAAGCCATCAATCATGCTAACAATAAAACAGTCTTGCTAAGTGTAAAATCTTGAGACAGGAGCTTAGAAGCGGGCAGTGAGATTAGACTAGGTATTTGTCAAATAGGGTTATTAATGTGTATATTAAATATTTTTCATGTTTAAACTCTGAAATCTTACAAAATTGTTCTTTTTAGGTCATCATAGTAATTACAAAATATTACAGATTAATTCACTTAAGCCAGTCTCAACTTTTAAAGTCTAACAGAATTTTTACATGGGCAGCACTTGTCAATTTTGTGGTCACAGTTGGAAACATTTTAGTTAATATAAGAATGAGACTCAGGGGCTGGGGTTGCACCATATGTTGGGCTGCAGGTTGTGACACTGGCATCCAATATGGGCACCAGTTGGAGTCCCAGATATTTCACTTCCCATTTACTTCCTGATAATGTGCTTGTGAAAGCAGAGGAAGATGGTCCAAGTGTTTGGATCCCTGCCACCCACATGGGAGACCTGGATGGAGTTCCAGGCCTGGCAGTCTCAGCTTTTGCAGCCATTTGAGAAGTGAACCAGCAGATGGAAGATCTCCCTGTGTCTTTCCCTGTCTTTCTGTAATTCTGCCTTTCAAACAAATTTTTTTAAATAAAAAATGGGACACAAACTTATTTTAAATTTCTCTGAGAAATTTGAAGTGCATGATTGCTGTGGCTATATATGACAGCAATTGGCATATTATAGAGGCCAATGCAAATACATATATTTGATTGTAGTAGATAATTTCTCCCTTAGTGATATCATATTTCTCTTAAATTTTTTAGGCACATGTAGGCTGCTATATAAACTGAAGAGTGGGTGAATTATTTTATGTAAAGATATACAAAATTGTAGTTACTTGTTTCTGTGTGATAGAGACAGAAACTATGATATAAATTTTGTTGTCCTTGTGGCATTTTAAACAAGCAAAAAGTTAAACTGTCTATAAAGAAACTACATTTTATAAGTTTTATTATTAAATCTACCACTGCTTTGCTGACTAATAAAATGGAAAATGTGTGCTTTTATAGGTTTATAAAAAGGCAAACTATAGTTTCATGAAAAATATCTTGCACCGATTGAATACAGGTGGCTACTTGTTTAGACTTTGAAGATGTAAAAGCTTAGTATAGATGTCTGAAAAAGGTAATACGGCACAATAAAAAAAAATCTTCCTTTCTTCGCTCATCAATCCTTTGGGTATTCCATGTCAAATAAATGCTACAACAATTTATAGTAAAAGTACACAGTGGAAGTGCCAACGTTAACACTCCTTAGGACTGGATACCTGCCAGATTTTTCACACCAATATTTAATGTGAACCAAAATGTCTTTTCCATTGGAAGTGTGAGAAGGAGCTTGCTTTCCTATATTTGGCAACACGCTTATGTAAAGTATAAAGTCAAATGCCCGCGATGTTCTCTTTATTCCAACCATGATAAATTGTGTTCATTTGTTTAAGTGCATGTGGCAGCTTTAGTGTTCCAACTATAAATTTTGGTTAACTTCTATTGACATGCTGTATTAAACTTAAGAAAAACAAATTACACTTCACCCGTTTTAATTGACTAAATGTGTCAAAAACACAGTAAGTATAACATGAAAGGTCAGAGCCTTGGTCTACACTGTAATGGGTGTCATGGCAGGGATCCAACTTTTCTTGTACATTTCATTTTTCATGAAGTTTTAGGACAAGGCATACGTTTAACATTCACTTCCACTTCTCATTTGTATTTCAAAGTTTATCACAGACTGTGTTACTACCAAGAACACTTTTCTCTGGTGCTATTTAAAGTTTCTTTAGCACTGACGTGTGTGCCCTGAGAATACTGATGTTCTCCTGTAAACAAGGCCTTGGGAATGGATTCTGGCATTCTGAGGAGTGAAATACTGACTTACAAGCACACCCATAGATCACTGTAGCACTCCATGGAAAAGACCTGGCTTACATATTCAGTCCCCACTTCTGTGACTGAACAAGAGACCACATGGTACAAGTGGGATTAAAGTTGGCACACTGGATTCCCTTGGGATCTGATTAAAGTCACCAGTGTTAATTCCTAAACTCTATGTCCAAGGGTTTATATTAATCTCTATTCCTTTAGTAGTTTATTAGCTTAATGCCTGATGATTAAATCCTATGAATTAAGCTTTTGCTCACCTGTGGCCACTCACTTCTCTCTCTCTTTTTTCCGCCTAGTGGTATTTCATGGTGTGATATCTTTTGATATCCTTTCCCAAAATTTGATCCTTTTTAAGAATTCAGGCTTTAGTTTCTAGTGTGAAGTTATGTCCAGAAAACCTCAAATCAGAGCATGTATTTGCAAAGTACCATGCTTGCATTGAGGGAAACACGGATTGTACACCTGAAAGGTGTATTCTATTTCCATTACTATTTATAAGAATCTCGTTTCTTACTACATGCTCACAAGAACCCTCAGCTTTGTACCAGCAACATGGGCGTTGTCAATATTTACTTTGTTCTGATAGGCTTAGGAGAGGGAAGACTAATAATAGAGTCTTCCTTCTCCAAGAAGCTGAGATGGGTTGATAAAGCATAATCAGGGTTTGAAGTCTCCTTAAAGAGAGAAAACACTATTCCACCTTTTCATGTATCCTAGGGAAGCACTAATACCATGAAGCTTCTCTGAGAGCAAGGCTAGTTCTAAATTATGGGTTGGCAAACATTCTGTAAAGGGCCTGATAAGGAAACTTTTAGTCCTTGGAGTCCAGATGGTCCCTGTCATGACTACTCAGCTCTGCCATTGACAGTGCAGTCATTGACATTATGTAAACGAAGATGTGTGGCTGTGTTCCAATAAATATTTATGGGCAATGAAATTTGAATATCATATAAATTTCACATGTCATAAAATAGTCTTCTTTTGAATTTTTTCCAGCCATTGAAAAATGTAAACACCATTCTTTTCTTTCTTTTTTTTTTTCTTTTTTTTTTTTTTTTTTGACAGGCAGAGTGGACAGTGAGAGAGAGAGACAG